>NW_027228554.1:0-210969 GCF_037783145.1 Equus przewalskii
CCGGCATGTTTGAGAGGTGGTTCCGCCATGCCCAGCAGGTGATTCCGGAGTGTTCGCCAAGTGGTTCTGGCGTACCCGGCAGGTGATTTTGCATGTCCGGCAATGGTTCCGGTGAGTCGAGCCGGTGGTTCCGGCATGTCCAGCAGGTGGTTGCGGCACGCCCGGCAGGTGATTCCGGTGTCCGGCATGTGGTTCTGGCAAGTCTGAGGAGGTTCCGGCATGCCCGACAGGTGATTCCGGATTGTTCGCCAAGTGGTTCTGGCGTAGCCGGCAGGTCATTTTGCATGTCCGGCGGTGGTTCTGGCGAGTCGAGCCGGTGGCTCCGGAGTGTCCAGCAGGTGTTTCCTGTCTGTCCGGCAGGTGCTTCTGGCATGTCCGGAACATGGTTCTGGCACGTCTGAGAGATGGTTCCGGCATGCCCGGCAGTTGGTTACGGAGTGTCTGCCGAGTGGTTCTGGAGTAGCCGGCAGGTGATTTTGGCGTGTCTGGCAGGTGTTTCTTGCAAGTCGAGCATTTGGCTCAGGCATGCTCAGCAGGTGCTTCCGGCGTGTCTGGCACGTGGTTCTGGTGTGTCTGACAGCTGGTTCTGGCATGTCCGGCAGATGATTCCGGAGTGTCCACCAAGTGGTTCTCGTATACCCGGCAGGTGATTTTAGCGTGTCAGGTAGGTGGTTCCGGCGAGTCAAGTAGGTGGTTCCGGTGTGCTCGGCAGGTGGTTCAGGCGGGTCTGGCAGGTGGTTTCGGACTGTTCGGGGTGTGGTTCTGGCATCTCAGGCACATGGTTCTGGCACGTCTGATAGGTGGTTCCGGCCGGCCCGACAGGTGTTTCCATGGTGTCCGTCAAGTGGTTCCGGCATAGCTGGGAGGTGATGTTGGCCTGACCGGCAGGTGGTTCCAGCCAGCCCGGCAGGTGATTCCGAAGGGTTCACCAAATGGTTGTGGCGTAGCCGGCAGGTGATTTTTCATGTGCACCAGGTGTTTCCGGTCTGTCCGGCAGGTGGTTCTGGCGTGACCGGCATGAGGTTCTGGCACGTCTGAGAGTTGGTTCCGGGATGCCCGAAAGGTGATTCTGGAGTGTCCGCTGCGTGGTTCTGGCGTACCCGGCAGGTGATTTTGGCGTGTCTGGCAGGTGCTTCTTGCCAGTCGAGCATGTGGCTCAGGCATGCTCAGCAGGTGCTTCCGGCGTGTCTGGCACGTGGTTCTGGTGTGTCTGAGAGCTGGTTCAGGCATGTCCGGCAGATGATTCCGGAGTGTCCACCAAGTGGTTGTGGCATACCCGGCAGGTGATTTTAGCGTGTCAGGTACGTGGTTCCAGCGAGTCGAGTAGGTGGTTCCGGCGTGCTCGGCAGGTGGTTCAGGCGGGTCTGGCAGGTGGTTTCGGTCTGTTCGGGGTGTGGGTCCCGCATCTCAGGAACATGGTTCTGGCACGTCTGATAGGTGGTTCCGGCCGGCCCGACAGGTGTTTCCATGGTGTCTGCCAAGTGGTTCTGGCATAGCTGGCAGGTGATGTTGGCGTGACCGGCAGGTGGTTCCAGCCAGCCCGGCAGGTGATTCCGAAGAGTTCACCAAATGGTTGTGGCGTGGCCGGCAGGTGATTTTGGCGTGTCCAGCAGGTGGTTTTGGCGAGTCAAGCAGGTGGTTCTGGCGTGCTCGGCAGGTGCTTCCGGTGTCATTGGCATGTGGTTCCGGCATGTCTGAGAGGTGGTTCCGCCATGCCCGGCAGGTGAATCCGGAGTGTTCGCCTAGTGGTTCTGGCGTAGCCGGGAGGTGATTTTGCATGTCCGGCAATGGTTCCGGCGAGTCAAGCCGGTGGTCCCGGCATGTCCGGAGAGGTGGTACCGGCATGTCCAGCACGTGCTTCCAGCAGGCCCTGCAGGTGATTCCGGAGTTTCCGGCATGTGGTTCTGGCACCTCTGAGAGGTGGTTCCGGCATGCCCAGCAGGTGATACAGGAATGTCTGGCATTTGGTTCTGGCACCACTGAGAGGTGGCTCCGGAATGCCTGGCCTGTGATTCCGGAGTGTCTGCCGAGTGGTTCTGGCGTAGCCGGCAGTTGATTTTGGCATGTCCACTAGGTCGTTCTGGGGAGTGGATCAGCTGGTTCCGGCATACTCGGCAGGTGGTACCGGCGTGTCCGGACATGGTTCTGGCAAGTCTGAGAGGCGGTTCCGGCATGCCCGACAGGTGATTCCGGAGTGTTCGCCAAGAGGTTCTGGCGTAGCCAGCAGGTCATTTTGCATATCCAGCGGTGGTTCCGGCGAGTCGAGCCGGTGGTTCCGGCGTGTCCGGCAGGTGGTGCTGGCGTGACCGGCACGAGGTTCTGGCACGTCTGAGAGTTGGTTCCGGCATGCCCGACAGGTGATTCCGGAGTGTCCGCCACGTGGTTCTGGCGTTCCCGGCAGGTGATTTTGGCGTGTCTGGCAGGTGTTTCTTGCCAGTCGAGCATTTGGCTCAGGCATGCTCAGCAGGTGATTCCGGCGTGTCTGGCACGTGGTTCTGGTGTGTCTGAGAGCTGGTTCTGGCATGTCCGGCAGATGATTCCTGAGTGTCCACCCAGTGGTTGTGGCATACCTGGCAGGTGATTTTAGCGTGTCAGGTAGGTGGTTCCAGCGAGTCGTGTAGGTGGATCACGCGTGCTCGCCAGGGGGTTCAGGCGGGTCTGGCAGGTGGTTTCGGTCTGTTCGGGGAGTGGTTCCGGCATCTCAGGCACATGGTTCTGGCACGTCTGAGAGGTGGTTCCGGCCGGCCCGACAGGTGTTTCCGGAGTGTCTGCCAAGTGGTTCTGGCGTAGCTGAAAGGTGATGTTGGCGTGAGCGGCAGGTGGTTCCAGCCAGCCAGGCAGGTGATTCCGGAGTGTCTGCCGAGTGTTTCTGGCGTAGCCGGCAGGTGATGTTGGCGTGTCCAGAGGGTGGTTTTGGCGAGTCGAGCAGGTGGTTCTGGCGTGCTCGGCAGGTGCTTCCGGTGTCATTGGCAAGTGGTTCCGGCATGTCTGAGAGGTGGTTCCGCCATGCCCGGCAGGTGATTCCGCAGTGTTCGCCAAGTGGTTCTGGCGTAGCCGGCAGGTGATTTTGCATGTCCGGCAATGGTTCCGGCGAGTCGAGCCGGTGGTTCCGGCATGTCCGGCAGGTGGTTCCGGCATGCCCGGCAGGTGATTCCGGAGTGTCAGGCATGTTGTTCTGGCACCTCTGAGAGGTGGTTCCGGCATGCCCGGCAGGTGATACCGGAGTGTCCGGCATTTGGTTCTGTCACCTCTGTGAGGTGGTTCCGGAATGCCTGGCATGTGATTCCGGAGTGTCTGCTGAGGGGTTCTGGCGTTGCCGGCAGTTGATATTGGCGTGTCCACTAGGTGGTTCTGGGGAGTGGATCAGCTGGTTCTGGCACGCCCGACAGGTGATTCTGCAGCGTCCGCCAAGTGTTTCTGGCGTACCCGGCAGGTGATTTTGGCTTGTCCGACAGGTGTTTCTTGCAAGTCGAGCAGGTGGCTCAGGCATGCTCAGCAGGTGCTTCCGGCGTCTCTGGCACGTGGTTCTGGTGTGTCTGGAGAGCTGGTTCTGGCATGTCTGGCAGATGATTCCGGAGTGTCCACCAAGTGGTTCTCGTATAACTGGCAGGTGATTTTGGCGTGTCAGGAAGGTGGTTCCGGCTAGTTGAGCAGGTGGATCAGGCGTGCTCGCCAGGGGTTTCAGGCGGGTCTGGCAGGTGGTTTCGGTCTGTTCGGAGAGTGGTTCCGGCATCTCAGGCACATGGTTCTGGCACGTCTGATAGGTGGTTCCGGCCGGCCCGAAAGGTGTTTCCGGAGTGTCCGCCAAGTGGTTCTGGCGTAGCTGAAAGGTGATTTTGGCGTGTCCAGCAGCTGGTTTTGGCGAGTCGAGCAGGTGGTTCTGGCGTGCTCGGCAGGTGCTTCCAGTGTCATTGGCATGTGGTTCCGGCATGTCTGAGAGGTGGTTCCGCCATGCCCGGCAGGTGATTCCGGAGTGTTCGCCAAGTGGTTCTGGCGTAGCCGGCAGGTGATTTTGCATGTCCGGCAATGGTTCCGGGGAGTCGAGCCGGTGGTTCCGGCACGCCCGGCAGGTGATTCCGGAGTGTGCGGCATGTGGTTCTGGCACCTCTGAGAGGTGGTTCCGGCATGCCCAGCAGGTGATACCGGAATGTCCGGCTTTTGGTTCTGGCACCTTTGAGAGGTGGTTCCGGCATGCCCAGCAGGGGGTTCCGGAGTGTCTGCCGAGTGGTTCTGGCATAGCCGGCAGGTGATTCTGGCGTGTCCAGCAGGTGGTTCTGGGGTGTGGATCTGGTGGTTCCTGCATACTCGGCAGGTGGTACCGGCGTGTCCGGAACATGGTTCTGGCAAGTCTGAGAGGTGGTTCCGGCATGCCCGACAGATGATTCCGGAGTGTTCGCCAAGTGGTTCTGGCGTAGCCGGCAGGTCATTTTGCATGTCCGGCGGTGGTTCCGGCAAGTCGAGCCGGTGGTTCCGGCGTGTCCAGCAGGTGTTTCCTGTCTGTCCGGCAGGTGCTTCTGGCGTGTCCGGCACGAGGTTCTGGCACGTCTGAGAGCTGGTTCTGGCATGTCCGGCAGATGATTCCGGAGTGTCCACCAAGTGGTTCTCGTATACCCGGCAGGTGATTTTAGCGTGTCAGGTAGGTGGTTCCGGCGAGTCAAGTAGGTGGTTCCGGTGTGCTCGGCAGGTGGTTCAGGCGGGTCTGGCAGGTGGTTTCGGACTGTTCGGGGTGTGGTTCCGGCATCTCAGGCACATGGTTCTGGCACGTCTGATAGGTGGTTCCGGCCGGCCCGACAGGTGTTTCCATGGTGTCCGTCAAGTGGTTCCTGCATAGCTGGGAGGTGATGTTGGCCTGACCGGCAGGTAATTCCAGCCAGCCCGGCAGGTGATTCCGAAGGGTTCACCAAATGGTTGTGGCGTAGCCGGCAGGTGATTTTTCGTGTGCACCAGGTGTTTCCGGTCTGTCCGGCAGGTGGTTCTGGCGTGACCGGCATGAGGTTCTGGCACGTCTGAGAGTTGGTTCCGGGATGCCCAACATGTGATTCCGGAGTGTCCGCTGCGTGGTTCTGGCGTACCCGGCAGGTGATTTTGGCGTGTCTGGCAGGTGCTTCTTGCCAGTCAAGCATGTGGCTCAGGCATGCTCAGCAAGTGCTTCCGGCGTGTCTGGCACGTGGTTCTGGTGTGTCTGAGAGCTGGTTCAGGCATGTCCGGCAGATGATTCCGGAGTGTCCACCAAGTGGTTGTGGCATACCCGGCAGGTGATTTTAGCGTGTCAGGTACGTGGTTCCAGCGAGTCGAGTAGGTGGTTCCGGCGTGCTCGGCAGGTGGTTCAGGCGGGTCTGGCAGGTGGTTTCGGTCTGTTCGGGGTGTGGTTCCGGCATCTCAGGAACATGGTTCTGGCACGTCTGATAGGTGGTTCCGGCCGGCCCGACAGGTGTTTCCATGGTGTCCGCCAAGTGGTTCTGGCATAGCTGGCAGGTGATGTTGGCGTGACCGGCAGGTGGTTCCAGCCAGCCCGGCAGGTGATTGCGAAGAGTTCACCAAATGGTTGTGGCGTAGCCGGCAGGTGATTTTGGCGTGTCCAGCAGGGTTGTTTTGGCGAGTCAAGCAGGTGGTTCTGGCGTGCTCGGCAGGTGCTTCCGGTGTCATTGGCATGTGGTTCCGGCATGTCTGAGAGGTGGTTCCGCTATGCCCGGCAGGTGAATCCGGAGTGTTCGCCTAGTGGTTCTGGCGTAGCCGGGAGGTGATTTTGCATGTCCGGCAATGGTTCCGGCGAGTCAAGCCGGTGGTTCCGGCATGTCCGGGAGGTGGTTCCTGCATGTCCAGCACGTGCTTCCAGCATGCCCTGCAGGTGATTCCGGAGTGTCCAGCATGTGGTTCTGGCACCTCTGAGAGGTGGTTCCGGCATGCCCGGCAGCTGATACCGGAGTGTCCGGCATGGGGTTCTGGCACCTCTGAGATGTGGTTCCAGCATGCCCGGCAGGTGTACCGGAGTCTCCGGCATTTGGTTCTGGCACCTCTGAGAGGTGGTTCCGGAATGCCTGGCCTGTGATTCCGGAGTGTCTGCCGAGTGGTTCTGGCGTAGCCGGCAGTTGATTTTGGCGTGTCCACTAGGTGGTTCTGGGGTGTGGATCAGCGGTTCCGGCATACTCGGCAGGTGGTACCGGCGTGTCCAGAACATGGTTCTGGCAAGTCTGAGAGGTGGTTCCAGCACGCCCGACAGGTGATTCCGGAGCGTCCGCCAAGTGTTTCTGGCGTACCCTGCAGGTGATTTTGGCATGTCCGACAGGTGTATCTTGCGAGTCGAGCAGGTGCCTCAGGCATGCTCAGCTGGTGCTTCCGGCGTCTCTGGCACGTGGTTCTGGTGTGTCTGAGAGCTGCTTCTGGCATGTCCGGCAGATGATTCCGGAGTGTCCACCAAGTGGTTCTGGTATACCTGGCAGGTGATTTTGGCGTGTCAGGAAGTTGGTTCCAGCTAGTTGAGCAGGTGGATCAGGCGTGCTTGCCAGGGGCTTCAGGCGGGTCTGGCAGGTGGTTTCGGTCTGTTCGGGGAGTGGTTCCGCCATCTCAGGCTCATGGTTCTGGCACGTCTGAGAGGTGGTTCCGGCCGGCCCGACAGGTGTTTCCATGGTGTCCGCCAAGTGGTTCTGGCACAGCTGGCAGGTGATATTGCCGTGACCGGCAGGTGGTTCCAGAGAGCCCGGCAGGTGATTCCGGAGTGTCTGCCGTGTGGTTCTGGTGTAGCTGGCAGGTGATTTTGGCGTGTCCAGCAGGTGGTTCCGGCGAGCTCGGCAGGTGGTCCCAGCGTGTCCGGAACATGGTTCTGGCACATCTGAGAGATGGTTCCGGCATGCCCGGCAGGTGATTCGGGAGTGTCCGGCATGTGGTTCTGGCACCTCTGAGAGGTGGTTCCGGCATGCCAGGCAGGTGATTCTGGAGGTTTCGGCAAGTGGTTCTGGAACCTCTGAGAGGTGGTTCCGGCATGCCCGGCAGGTGGTTCCGGAGTGTCTGCCGAGTGGTTCTTGCGTAGTCGGCAGGTGATTCTGGCGTGTCCAGCAGGTAGTTCTGGGGAGTGGATCAGTTGGTTCCGGCATACTCGGCAGGTGGTACCGGCGTGTAAGGAACATGGTTCTGGCAAGTCTGAGAGGCGGTTCCAGCATGCCCGACAGGTGATTCCGGAGTGTTCGCCAAGTGGTTCTGGCGTAGCCGGCAGGTCATTTTGCATGTCCGGCGGTGGTTCCGGCGAGTCGAGCCGCTGGTTCCGGCGTGTCCGGCAGGTGGTTCTGGCGTGACCGGCACGAGGTTCTGGCACGTCTGAGAGTTGGTTCCGGCATGCCCGACAGGTGATTCCGGAGTGTCCGCAACGTGGTTCTGGCGTACCCGTCAGGTGATTTTGGCGTGTCTGGCAGGTGTTTCTTGCAAGTCGAGCATTTGGCTCAGGCATGCTCAGCAGGTGCTTCCGGCGTGTCTGGCACGCGGTTCTGGTGAGTCTGAGAGCTGGTTCTGGCATGTCCGGCAGATGATTCCGGAGTGTCCACCAAGTGGTTGTGGCATACCCGGCAGTTGATTTTATCGTGTCAGGTAGGTGGTTCCAGCGAGTCGAGTAGGTGGTTCCGGCATGCTCGGCAGGTGGTTCAGGCGGGTCTGGCAGGTGGTTTCGTCCGTTCGGGGTGTGGTTCCAGCATTTCAGGCACATGGTTCTGGCACGTCTGAGAGGTGGTTCCGGCCGGCCCGACAGGTGTTTCCATGGTGTCCGCCAAGTGGTTCTGGCATAGCTGGCAGGTGATGTTGGCGTGACCGGCAGGTGGTTCCAGCCAGCCCGGCTGGGGATTCCGAAGTGTTCACCAAATGGTTGTGGCGTAGCCGGAAGGTGATTTTGGCATGTCCAGCAGGTGGTTTTGGCGAGTCGAGCAGGTGGTTCTGGCGTGCTCGGCAGGTGCTTCCGGTGTCATTGGCATGTGGTTCCGGCATGTCTGAGAGGTGGTTCCGCCATGCCCGGCAGGTGATTCCGGAGTGTTCGCCAAGTGGTTCTGGCGTAGCCGGCAGGTTATTTTGCATGTCCGTCAATGGTTATGGCTAGTCGAGACGGTGGTTCCGGCATGTCCAGCAGGTGGTTCCGGCATGCCCGGCAGGTGATTCCGGAGTGTCCGGCATGTGGTTCTGGCACCTCTGAGAGGTGGTTCCGGCATGCCCGGCAGGTGATACCGGAGTGTCCAGCATTTGGTGCTGGCACCTGTGAGAGGTGGTTCCGGAATGCCCGGCATGTGATTCCGCAGTGTCTGCCGAGTGGTTTTGGCGTAGCCGGCTGGTGATTTTGGCGTGTCCAGCAGGTGGTTCCGGCGAGCTCGGCAGGTGGTTCCGTCATGTCCGGGACATGGTTCTGGCACGTCTGAGAGATGGTTCCGGCATGCCCGGCAGGTGATTCCGGAGTGTCCGTCATGTGGTTCTTGCACCTCTGAGAGGTGGTTTCGGCATGCCCGGCAGTTGGTTATGGAGTGTCTGCCGAGTGGTTCTGGCGTAGCCGGCAGGTGATTCTGGCGTATCCAGCAGGTGGTTTTGGTGAGTGGATCAGGTGGTTCCGGCATACTCGGCAGGTGGTACCGGCGTGTCCGGAACTTGGTTCTGGCAAGTCTGAGAGGTGGTTCCGGCATGCCCGACAGGTGATTCCGGAGTGTTCGCCAAGTGGTTCTGGCGTAGCCGGCAGGTCATTTTGCATGTCCGGCGGTGGTTCCGGCGAGTTGAGCCGGTGGTTCCGGCGTGTCCAGCAAGTGTTTCCGGTCTGTCCGGCAGGTGGTTCTGGCGTGACAGGAACGGGGTTCTGGCACGTCTGAGAGTTGGTTCCGGCATGCCCGACAGGTGATTCCGGAGTGTCCGCCACGTGGTTCTGGCGTACCCGGCAGGTGATTTTGGCGTGTCTGGCAGGTGTTTCTTGCAAGTCGAGCATTTGGCTCAGGCATGCTCAGCAGGTGCTTCCGGCGTGTCTGTCACGTGGTTCTGGTGTGTCTGAGAGCTGGTTCTGGCATGTCCGGCAGATTTTTCCGGAGTGTCCACAAAGTGGTTGTGGCATACGCGGCAGGTGATTTTAGCGTGTCAGGTAGGTGGTTCCAGCGAGTCGAGTAGGTGGTTCCAGCGTGCTCGGCAGGTGGTTCAGCCGGGTCTGGCAGGTTGTTTCGGTCTCTTCGGGGTGTGGTTCCGGCATCTCAGGCACATGGTTCTGGCACGTCTGATAGGTGGTTCCGGCCGGCCCGACAGGTGTTTCCATGGTGTCCGCCAAGTGGTTCTGGCATAGCTGGCAGGTGATGTTGGCGTGACCGGCAGGTGGTTGCAGCCAGCCCGGCAGGTGTTTCCGAAGAGTTCACCAAATGGTTGTGGCGTAGCCGGCAGGTGATTTTGGAGTGTCCAGGAGTTGGTTTTGGCGAGTCGAGCAGGTGGTTCTGGCGTGCTCGGCAGGTGCTTCCGGTGTCATTGGCATGTGGTTCCGGCATGTCTGAGAGGCAGGTCACTTTGCATGCCCGGCAGATGATTCCGGAGTGTTCGCCAAGTGGTTCTGGCTTAGCCGGCAGGTGATTTTGCATGTCCGGCAATGGTTCCGGCGAGTCGAGATGGTGGTTCCGGCATGTCCGGCAGGTGATTCCTGCATGTCCAGCACGTGGTTCCGGCATGCCCGGCAGGTGATTCCGGAGTGTCCGGCATGTGGTTCTGGCACCTCTGAGATGTGGTTCCAGCATGCCCGGCAGGTGATACCGGAGTCTCCGGCATTTGGTTCTGGCACCTCTGAGAGGTGGTTCCGGAATGCCTGGCATGTGATTCCGGAGTGTCTGCCGTGTGGTTCTGCCGTAGCTGGCAGGTTATTTTGGCGTGTCCAGCAGGTGGTTCCAGCGAGCTCGGCAGGTGGTACAAGCGTGTCCGGATCATGGTTCTGGCATCTGAGAGATGGTTCCGGTATGCCCGGCAGGTGATTCGGGAGTGTCCGGCATGTGGTTCTGGCACCTCTGAGAGGTGGTTCCGGCATGCCCGGCACGTGATTCTGGAGTGTTCGGCATGTGGTTCTGGCACCTCTGAGAGGTGGTTCCGGCATGCCCGGCAGGTGGTTCCGGAGTGTCTGCCGAGTGGTTCTGGCGTAGTCGGCAGGTGATTCTGGCGTGTCCAGCAGGTGGTTCTGGGGAGTGGATCAGGTGGTTCCGGCATACTCGGCAGGTGGTACCGGCGTGTCCGGAACATGGTTCTGGCAAGTCTTGGAGGCGGTTCCGGTATGCCCGACATGTGATTCCGGAGTGTTCGCCAAGTGGTTCTGGCGTAGCCGGCAGGTCATATTGCATGTCCGGCGGTGGTTCCGGCGAGTCGAGCTGCTTGTTCCGGCGTGTCCGGCAGGTGGTTCTGGCGTGACCGGCACGAGGTTCTGGCACGTCTGAGAGTTGGTTCCGGCATGCCCGACAGGTGATTCCGGAGTGAACGCAACGTGGTTCTGGCGTACCCGGCAGGTGATTTTGGCGTGTCTGGCAGGTGCTTCTTGCAAGTCGAGCATTTGGCTCAGGCATGCTCAGCAGGTGCTTCCGGCGTGTCTGGCACGTGGTTCTGGTGAGTCTGAGAGCTGGTTCTGGCATGTCCGGCAGATGATTCCGGAGTGTCCAACAAGTGGTTGTGGCATACCCGGCAGGTGATTTTCGCGTGTCAGGTAGGTGGTTCCGGCGAGTCGAGTAGGCGGTTCCGGCGTGCTCGGCAGGTGGTTCAGGCGGGTCTGGCAGGTGGTTTCGGTCTGTTCGGGGTGTGGTTCTGGCATCTCAGGCACATGGTTCTGGCACGTCTGAGAGGTGGTTCCGGCCGGCCCGACAGGTGTTTCCATGCTGTCCGCCAAGTGGTCCTGGCATAGCTGGCAGGTGATTTTGGCGTGACCGGCAGGTGGTTCCAGCCAGCCGGGCAGGTGATTCCGAAGAGTTCACCAAATGGTTGTGGCGTATCCGGCAGGTGATTTTGGCGTGTCCAGCTGGTGGTTTTGGCGAGTCGAGCAGGTGGTTCTGGCGTGCTCGGCAGGTGCTGCCTGAGTCATTGGCATGTGGTTCCGGCATGTCAGAGAGGTGGTTCCGCCATGCCCGGCAGGTGCTTCCGGAGTGTTCGCCATGTGATTCTGGCGTAGCCGGCAGGTGATTTTGCATGTCCGGCAATGGTTCCGGCGAGTCGAGCCGGTGGTTCCGGCATCGCCGGCAGGTGGTTCCGGCATGCCTGGCAGGTGATTCCGGAGTGTCCGGCATGTGGTTCTGGCACCTCTGAGAGGTGGTTCCGGCATGCCCGGCAGGTGATACCGGAGTGTTCGCCAAGTGGTTCTGGCGTAGCCGGCAGGTGATTTTGCATGTCCGGCAATGGTTCCGGCGAGTCGAGCCGGTGGTTCCGGAATGTCCCGAAGGTGATTCCGGCATGTCCGGCAGGTGGTTCCGGCATGTCCAGCACGTGGTTCCAGCATGCCCTGCAGGTGATTCCGGAGTTTCCGGCATGTGGTTCTGGCACCTCTGAGAGGTGGTTCTGGCATGCCCGGCAGGTGATACCGGAGTCTCCGGCATTTGGTTATGGCACCTCTGAGAGGTGGTTCCGTAATGCCTGGCCTGTGATTCCGGAGTGTCTGCCGAGTGGTTCTGGCGTAGCCGGCAGTTGATTTTGGCGTGTCCACTAGGTGGTTCTGGGGAGTGGATCAGCTGGTTCCAGCATACTCGGCAGGTGGTACCGGCGTGTCCAGAACATGGTTCTGGCAAGTCTGAGAGTTGGTTCCGGAACGCCCGACAGGTGATTCCGGAGCGTCCCCCAAGTGTTTCTGGCTTACCCGGCAGGTGATTGTCGCCTGTCCGACTGGTGTATCTTGCGAGTCGAGAAGCTGGCTGAGGCATGCTCAGCTGGTGCTTCCGGCGTCTCTGGCACGTGGTACTGGTGTGTCTGAGAGCTGGTTCTGGCATGTCCGGCAGATGATTCCGGAGTGTCCACCAAGTGGTTCTTGTATACCTGGCAGATGATTTTGGCGTGTCAGGAAGTTGGTTCCGGCTAGTTGAGCAGGTGGATCAGGCGTGCTCGCCAGGGGGTTCAGGCGGGTCTGGCAGGTGGTTTCGGTCTGTGCGGGGAGTGGTTCTGGCATCTCAGGCACATGGTTCTGGCACGTCTGAGAGGTGGTTCCGGCCGGCCGGAGAGGTTTTTCCGGAGTGTCCTCCAAGTGGTTCTGGCGTAGCTGAAAGGTGATGTTGGCATGACCGGCAGGTGTTTCCAGCCAGCCCGGCATGTGATTCCGGAGTGTCTGCCGTGTGGTTCTGGCGTAGCTGGCAGGTGATTTTGGCGTGTACAGCAGGTGGTTCCGGGGAGCTCGGCAGGTGGTACCAGCATGTCCGGAACAAGGTTCTTGCACGTCTGAGAGATGGTTCCGGCATGCCCGGCAGGTGATTCGGGAGTGTCCGGCATGTGGTTCTGGCACCTCTGAGAGGTGGTTCCCGGCATGCCCGGCAGGTGATTCCGGAGTGTTCGGCATGTGGTTCTGGCACCTCTGAGACGTGGTTCCGTCATGCCCGGCAGGTGGTTCCGGAGTGTCTGCCGAGTGGTTCTGGCCTAGTCTGCAGGTGATTCTGGCGTGTCCAGCGGGTGGTTCTGGGGAGTGGATCAGGTGGTTCCGGCATACTCGGCAGGTGGTACCGTCGTGTCCGGAACATGGTTCTGGCAAGTCTGAGAGGCGGTTCCGGCATGCCCGACAGGTGATTCCGGAGTGTCCGGCATGCGGTTCTGGCACCTCTGAGAGGTGGTTCCGGCATGCCCGGCAGGTGATTCCGGAGTGTCCGGCATGCGGTTCTGGCACCTCTGAGAGGTGGTTCCGGCATGCCCGGCAGTTGGTTACGGAGTGTCTGCCAAGTGGTTCTGGAGTAGCCGGCAGGTGATTCTGGCGTATCCAGCAGGTGGTTCTGGGGAGTGGATCAGGTGGTTCCGGCATACTCGGCAGGTGGTACCGGCGTGTCCGGAACATGGTTTTGGCAAGTCTGAGAGGTGCTTCGGGCAGGCCCGACAGCTGATTCCGGATTGTTCGCCAAGTGGTTCTGGCATAGCTGGCAGGTCATTTTGCATGTCCGGCGGTGGTTCCGGCGAGTCGAGCCGGTGGTTGCGGCGTATCCAGCAGGTGTTTCCGGTCTGTCCGGCAGGTGGTTCTGGCGTGACCTGCACGAGGTTCTGGCACGTCTGAGAGTTGCTTCCGGCATGCCCGACAGGTGATTCCGGAGTGTCCGCCACGTGGTTCTGGCGTACCCGGCCGGTGATTTTGGTGTGTCAGGCAGGTGTTTCTTGCAAGTCGAGCATTTGGCTCAGGCATGCTCAGCAGGTGCTTCCGGCGTGTCTGGCACGTGGTTCTGGTGAGTCTTAGAGCTGGTTCTGGCATGTCCGGCAGATGATTCCGGAGTGTCCACCAAGTGGTTGTGGCATACCCGGCAGGTGATTTTAGCGTGTCAGGTAGGTGGTTCCGGCGAGTCGAGTAGGTGGTTCCGGCGTGCTCGGCAGGTGGTTCAGGCGGGTCTGACAGGTGGTTTCGGTCTGTTCGGGGTGTGGTTCCGGCATCTCAGGCACATGGTTCTGGCACGTCTGAGAGGTGGTTCCGGCCGGCCCGACAGGTGTTTCCATGGTGTCCGCCAAGTGGTTCTGCCATAGCTGGCAGGTGATGGCGTGACCGGCAGGTGGTTCCAGCCAGCCCGGCAGGTGATTCCAAAGTGTTCACCAAATGGTTGTGGCGTAGCCGGAAGGTGATTTTGGCGTGTCCAGCAGGTGGTTTTGGCGAGTCGAGCACCTGGTTCTGGCGTGCTCGGCAGGTGCTTCCGGTGTCATTGGCATGTGGTTCCGGCATGTCTTAGAGGTGGTTCCGCCATGCCCGGCAGGTGATTCCGGAGTGTTCGCCAACTGGTCTGTCGTAGCCGGCAGGTGATTTTGCATGTCCGGCAATGGTTCCGGCGAGTCGAGCTGGTGGTTCCGGCATGTCCGGCATGTGGTTCCGGCATGTCCGGCAGGTGGTTCCGGCATGCCCGGCAGGTGATTCCGGAGTGTCCGGCATGTGGTTCTGGCACCTCTGATAGTTGGTTCCGGCATGCCCGGCTGGTGATACCGGAGTGTTCGCCAAGTGGTTCTGGCGTAGCCGGCAGGTGATTTTGCATGTCCGGCAATGGTTCCGGCGAGTCGAGCTGGTGGTTCCGGAATGTCCGGCAGATGGTTCCGGCATGTCCGGCAGCTGGTTCCGGCATGTCCAGCATGTGGTTCCAGCATGCCCTGCAGGTGATTCCGGAGTGTCCGGCATGTGGTTCTGGCACCTCTGAGAGGTGGTTCCGGCATGCCCGGCAGGTGATACCGGAGTCTCTGGCATTTGGTTCTGGCACCTCTGAGAGGTGGTTCCGGAATGCCTGACCTGTGATTCCGGAGTGTCTGCCGAGTGGTTCTGGCGTAGCCAGCAGTTGATTTTGGCGTGTCCACTAGGTGGTTCTGGGGAGTGGATCAGCTGGTTCCGGCATACTCGGCAGGTGGTACCGGCGTGTCCAGAACATGGTTCTGGCAAGTCTGAGAGGTGGTTCCGGCACGCCCGACAGGTGATTCTGCAGGGTCCGCCATGTGTTTCTGGCGTACCCGGCAGGTGATTTTCGCCTGTCCGTCAGGTGTATTTTGCGAATCGAGCAGGTGGCTGAGGCATGCTCAGCTGGTGCTTCCGGCGTCTCTGGCACGTGGTTCTGGTGTGTCTGAGAGCTGGTTCTGGCATCTCCGGCAGATGATTCCGGAGTGTCCATCAAGTGGTTCTTGTATACCTGGCAGGTGATTTTGGCGTGTCAAGAAGTTGGTTCCGGCTAGTTGAGCAGGTGGATCAGGCGTGCTGGCCAAGGGCTTCAGGCGGGTCTGGCAGGTGGTTTCGGTCTGTTCGGGGCGTGGTTCCGGCATCTCAGGCACATGGTTCTGGCACGTCTGAGAGGTGGTTCCGGTCGGCCCGACAGGTGTTTCCATGCTGTCCGCCAAGTGGTTCTGGCATAGCTGGCAGGTGATGTTGGCGTGACCGGCAGTTGGTTCCAGCAATCCCGGCACGTGATTCCGAAGAGTTCACCAAATGGTTGTAGCGTAGCCGGCAGGTGATTTTGGCGGGTCCAGAACGTGGTTTTCGCGAGTCGAGCAGGTGGTTATGGCGTGCTCGGCAGGTGCTTCCGGTGTCATTGGCATGTGGTTCCGGCATGTCTGCGAGGTGGTTCCGGCATGCCCGGCAGGTGGTTCCGGAGTGTCTGCCGAGTGGTTCTGGAGCCAGCCCGGCAGGTGATTCCGAAGAGTTCACCAAATGGTTGTGGCGTAGCCGGCAGTTGATTTTGGCATGTCAGGAAGGTGGTTGCGGCTAGTTGAGCAGGTGGATCAGGGGTGCTCGCCAGGGGGTTCAGGCGGGTCTGGCAGGTGGTTTCGGTCTCTTCGGGCAGTGGTTCCGGCATCTCAGGCACATGGTTCTGGCACGTCTGAGAGGTGGTTCCGCCCGGCCGGAGAGGTGTTTCCGGAGTGTCCGCCAAGTGGTTCTGGCATAGCTGAAAGTTGATGTTGGCGTGACCGGCAGGTGGTTCCAGCCAGCCCGGCAGGTGATTCCGGAGTGTCTGCCGTGTGGTTCTGGCGTAGCTGGCAGGTGATTTGGCGTGTCCAGCAGGTGGTTCCGGCGAGCTCGGCAGGTTGTACCAGCTTGTCCGGAACATGGTTCTGGCACGTCTGAGAGATGGTTCCGGCATGCCCGGCAGGTGATTCCGGAGTGTCCGGCATTTGGTTCTGGCACCTCTGAGAGGTGGTTCCGGCATGCCCGGCAGGTGGTTCCGGAGTGTCTGCCGAGTGGTTCTGGCGTAGTCGGCAGGTGATTCTGGCGTGTCCACTAGGTGGTTCTGGGGAGTGGACCAGGTGGTTCCGGCAACTCGGCAGGTGGTACCGGCGTGTCCAGAACATGGTTCTGGCAAGTCTGAGGGATGGTTCCAGCACACCCGACAGGTGATTCCAGAGTGTTCGCCAAGTGGTTCTGTCGTAGCCGGCAGGTCATTTTGCATGTCCGGCGGTGGATCCTGCGAGTCGAGCCGGTGGTTCCGGCGTGTCCGGCAGGTGCTTCTGGCGTGACCGGCACGAGGCTCTGGCACGTCTGAGAGGTGGTTCCGGCATGTCCGACAGGTGATTCCGGAGTGTCCAGCATGTGGTTCTGGCACCTCTGAGACGTGGTTCCGGCATGCCCGGCAGTTGGTTACGGAGTGTCTGCCAAGTGGTTCTGGCATAGCTGGCAGGTGATGTTGGCGTGACCGGCAGGTGGTTCCAGCCAGCCCGTCAGGTGATTCCGAAGCGTTCACCAAATGGTTGTGGCGTAGCCGGCAGGTGATTTTGGCGTGTCCAGCAGGTGGATTTGGCGAGTCGAGCAGGTGGTTCTGGCGTGCTCGGCAGGTGCTTCCGGTGTCATTGGCATCTGGTTCCGGCATGTCTGAGAGGTGGTTCCGCCATGCCCGGCAGGTGATTCCGGAGTGTTCGCCAAGTGGTTCTGGCGTAGCCGGCAGGTGATTTTGCATGTCCGGCAATGGTTCCGGCGAGTCGAGCCGGTGGTTCCGGCATGTCCGGCATGTGGTTCCGGCATGCCCGGCAGGTGATACCGGAGTGTTCGCCAAGTGGTTCTGGCGTAGCCGGCAGGTGATTTTGCATGTCCGGCCATGGTTCTGGCGAGTCGAGCCGGTGGTTCCGGAACGTCCGGCAGGTGGTTCCGGCATGTCCGGCAGCTGGTTCCGGCATGTCAGGGACGTGGTTCCATCATGCCCTGCAGGTGATTCCGGAATGTCCGGCATGTGGTTCTGGCACCTCTGAGAGGTGGTTCCGGCATGCCCGGCAGGTGATACCGGAGTCTCCGGCATTTGGTTCTGGCACCTCTGAGAAGTGGTTCCGGAATGCCTGGCCTGTGATTCCGGAGTGTCTGCTGAGCGGTTCTGGCGTAGCCGGCAGTTGATTTTGGCGTGTCCACTAGGTGGTTCTGGGGAGTGGATCAGCTCGTTCCGGCATACTCGGCAGGTGGTACCGGCGAGTCCAGAACATGGTTCTGGCAAGTCTGAGAGGTGGTTCCGGCACGCCCGACAGGTGCTTCCGGAGCGTCCGCCCAGTGTTTCTGGCGTACCCGGCAGGTGATTTTGGCATGTCCGACAGGTGTATCTTGCGAGTCGAGCTGGTGGGTCAGGCATGCTCAGCTGGTGCTTCCGGCGTCTCTGGCACGTGGTTCTGGTGTGTCTGAGAGCTGGTTCTGGCATGTCCGGCAGATGATTCCGGAGTGTCCACCAAGTGGTTCTTGTATACCTGGCAGGTGATTTTGGCGTGTCAGGAAGTTGGTTCCAGGTAGTTGAGCAGGTGGATCAGGCGTGCTTGCCAGGGGCTTCAGGCGGGTCTGGCAGGTGGTTTCGGTCTGTTCGGGGAGTGGTTCCGGCATCTCAGGCTCATGGTTCTGGCACGTCTGAGAGGTGGTTCCGGCCGGCCCGACAGGTGTTTCCATGGTTTCCGCCAAGTGGTTCTGGCATAGCTGGCAGGTGATATTGGCGTGACCGGCAGGTGGTTCCAGCAAGCCCGGCAGGTGATTCCGAAGTGTTCACCAAATGGTTGTGGCGTAGCCGGCAGGTGATTTTGTCGTGTCCAGCAGGTGGTTTTGGTGAGTCGAGCAGGTTGTTCTGGCGTGCTCGGCAGGTGCTTCCAGTGTCATTGGCATGTGGTTCCGGCATGTCTGAGAGGTGGTTCCGGCATGCCCGGCAGGTGGTTACGGAGTGTCTGCCGAGTGGTTCTGGAGCCAGCCCGGCATGTGATTCCGAAGAGTTCACCAAATGGTTGTGGCGTAGCCGGCAGATGATTTTGGCGTGTCAGGAAGTTGGTTCCGGCTAGTTGAGCAGGTGGATCAGGCGTGCTCGCCAGGGGGTTCAGGCGGGTCTGGCAGGTGGTTTCGGTCTGTTCGGGGAGTGGTTCCGGCATCTCAGGCACATGGTTCTGTCACTTCTGAGAGGTGGCTCTGGCCGGCCGGAGAGGTGTTTCCAGAGTGTCCGCCAAGTGGTTCTGGCGTAGCTGAAAGGTGATGTTGGCGTGACCGGCAGGTGGTTCCAGCCAGCCCGGCAGGTGATTCCGGAGTGTCTGCCGTGTGGTTCTGGCGTAGCTGGCAGGTGATTTTGGCGTGTCCAGCAGGTGGTTCCGGCGAGCTCGGCAGGTGGTACCAGCGTGTCCGGAACATGGTTCTGGCACGTCTGAGAGATGGTTCCGTCATGCCAGGCAGGTGATTCCGGAGTGTCCGGCATGTGGTTCTGGCACCTCTGAGAGGTGGTTCCGGCATGCCCGGCAGGTGATTCCGGAGTGTCCGGCACGTGGTTCTGGCACCTCTGAGAGGCGGTTCCGGCATGCCCGGCAGGTGGTTCCGGAGTGTCTGCCGAGTGGTTCTGGCGTAGTCGGCAGGTGATTCTGGCGTGTCCAGCGGGTGGTTCTGGGGAGTGGATCAGGTGGTTCCGGCATACTCGGCAGTTGGTACCAGCGTGTCCGGAACATGGTTCTGGCAAGTCTGAGAGGCGGTTCCGTCATGCCCGACAGGTGATTCCGGAGTGTTCACCAAGTGGTTCTGGCGTAGCCGGCAGGTCATTTTGCATGTCCAGCGGTGGTTCCGACGAGTCGAGCCTGTGGTTCCGGCGTGTCCGGCAGGTGGTTCTGGCGTCACCGGCACGAGGTTCTGGCACGTCTGAGAGTTGGTTCCTGCATGCCCCACAGGTAATTCCGGAGTGTCCGCCACGTGGTTCTGGCGTACCCGGCAGGTGATTTTGGCGTGTCTGCCAGGTGCTTCTTGCAAGTCGAGCATTTGGCTCAGGCATGCTCAGCAGGTGCTTCCGGCGTGTCTGGCACGTGGTTCTGGTGTGTCTGACAGCTGGTTCTGGCATGTCCGGCAGATGATTCCGGAGTGTCCACCAAGTGGTTGTGGCATACCCAGCAGGTGATTTTAGCGTGTCAGGTAGGTGGTGCGAGCGAGTCGAGTAGGTGGTTCCGGCGTGCTCGGCAGGTGGTTCAGGCGGGTCTGGCAGGTGGTTTCGGTCTGTTCGGGGTGTGGTTCCGGCATCTCAGGCACATGGTTCTCGCACGTCTGATAGGTGGTTCCGGCCGGCCCGACAGGTGTTTCCATGGTGTCCGCCAAGTGGTTCTGCCATAGCTGGCAGGTGATGTTGGCGTGACCGGCAGGTGGTTCCAGCAAGCCCGGCAGGTGATTCCGAAGTGTTCACCAAATGGTTGTGGCGTAGCCGGAAGGTGATTTTGGCGTGTCCAGCAGGTGGTTTTGGCGAGTCGAGCAGGTGGTTCTGGCGTGCTCGGCAGGTGCTTCCGGTGTCATTGGCATGTGGTGCCGGCATGTCTGAGTGGTGGTTCCGCCATGCCCGGCAGGTGATTCCGGAGTGTTCGCCAAGTGGTTCTGGCGTAGCCGGCAGGTGATTTTGCATGTCCGGCAATGGTTCCGGCGACTCGAGCCGGTGGTTCCGGAATGTCCGGCTGGTGGTTCCGGCATGTCCGGCAGGTGGTTCCGGCATGTCCAGCACGTGGTTCCAGCATGCCCTGCAGGTGATTCCGGAGTGTCCGGCATGTGGTTCTGGCACCTCTGAGAGGTGGTTCTGGCAAGCCCGGCAGGTGATACCAGAGTGTCCGGCATTTGGTTCTGGCACCTCTGAGAGGTGGTTTTGGAATGCCTTGCCTGTGATTCCGGAGTGTCTGCCGAGTGGTTCTGGCGTAGCCGGCAGTTGATTTTGGCGTGTCCACCAGGTGGTTCTGGGGAGTGGATCAGCTCGTTCCGGCATACTCATCAGGTGGTACCGGCGTGTCCAGAACATGGTTCTGGCAAGTCTGAGAGGTGGTTCCGGCCGGCCCGACAGGTGTTTCCATGGTGTCCGCCAAGTGGTTCTGGCATAGCTGGCAGGTGATGTTGGCGTGACCGGCAGGTGGTTCCAGCCAGCCCGGCAGGTGATTCCGAAGTGTTCACCAAATGGTAGTGGCGTAGCCAGCAGGTGATTTTGGCGTGTCCAGCAGGTGGTTTTGGCGAGTCGAGCAGGTGGTTCTGGTGTGCTCGACAGGTGCTTCCGGTGTCATTGGCATGTGGTTCCAGCATGTCTGAGAGGTGGTTCCGGCATGCCCGGCAGGTGGTTCCGGAGTGTCTGCCGAGTGGTTCTTGGATAGCCGGCAGGTGATTCTGGCGTGTCCAGCAGGTGGTTCTGGGGTGTGGATCAGGTGGTTCCGGCATACTCGGCAGGTGGTACCGGCGTGTCCGGAACATGGTTCTGGAAAGTCTGAGAGGTGGTTCCGGCATGCCCGACAGGTGATTCCGGAGTGTTCGCCAAGTGGTTCTGGCGTAGCCGGCAGGTCATTTTGCATGTCCGGCGGTGGTTCCGGAGAGTCGAGCCGGTGGTTCCGGCGTGTCCAGCAGGTGTTTCCTGTCTGTCCGGCAGGTGCTTCTGGCGTGTCCGGCACGAGGTTCTGGCACGTCTGAGAGTTGTTTCCGGCATGCCCGACAGGTGATTCCGGAGTGTCCGCCACGTGGTTCTGGCGTACCTGGCAGGTGATTTTAGCGCGTCAGGTATGTGGTTCCGGCTAGTTGAGCAGGTGGATCAGGCGTGCTCACCAGGGGGTCCAGGCGGGTCTGGCAGGTGGTTTCGGTCTTTTCGGGGTGTGGTTCCGGCATCTCAGGCACATGGTTCTGGCACGTCTGATACGTGGTTCCGGCCGGCCCGACAGGTGTTTCCATGGTGTCCGCCAAGAGGTTCTGGCATAGCTGGCAGGTGATGTTGGCGTGACCGGCAGGTTTTTCCAGCAAGCCCGGCAGGTGATTCCGAAGAGTTCACAAAATCGTTGTGGCGTAGCCGGCAGGTGATTTTCGCGTGTCCAGCAGGTGGTTTTGGCGAGTCGAGCAGGTGGTTCTGGCGTGCTCGGCAGGTGCTTCCAGTGTCATTGGCATGTGGTTCCGGCATGTCTGAGAGGTGGTTCCGCCATGCCCGGCAGGTGATTCCGGAGTGTTCGCCAAGTGGTTCTGGCGTAGCCGGCAGGTGATTTTGCATGTCCGGCGGTGGTTCCGGCGAGTCGAGCCGGTGGTTCCGGAATGTCCGGCAGGTGGTTCCAGCATGCCCGGCAGGTGATTCCGGAGTGTCCGGCATGTGGTTCTGGCACCTCTGAGAGGTGGTTCCGGCATGCCCGGCAGGTGATACCGGAGTGTCCGGCATTTGGTTCTGGCACCTCTGAGAGGTGGTTCCGGAATGCCTGGCATGTGATTCTGGAGTGTCTGCCGAGTGGTTCTGGCGTAGCCGGCACTTGATTTTGGCGTGTCCAATAGGTGGTTCTGGGGAGTGGATCAGCTGGGTCCGGCATACTCGGCAAGTGGTACCGGCGTGTCCAGAACATGGTTCTGGCAAGTCTGAGAGGTGGTTCCGGCACGCCCAGCAGGTGATTCCGGAGCATCCGCCAAGTGTTTCTGGCGTACCCGGCAGGTGATTTTGGCATGTCCTACAGGTGTTTCTTGCGAGTCGAGCAGGTGGCTCAGGCATGCTCAGCTGGTGCTTCCGGCGTCTTTGGCACGTGGTTCTGGTGTGTCTGAGAGCTGGTTCTGGCATGTCCGGCAGATGATTCCGGAGTGTCCACCAAGTGGTTCTGGTATAACCGGCAGGTGATTTTGGCATGTCAGGAAGGTGGTTCCGGCTAGTTGAGCAGGTGGATCAGGCGTGCTCGCGAGGGTGTTCAGGCGGGTCTGGCAGGTGGTTTCGGTCTGTTCGGGGAGTGGTTCCGGCATCTCAGGCACATCGTTCTGGCACATCTGAGAGGTGGTTCCCGCCGGCCCGACAGTTGTTTCCGGAGTGTCCGCCAAGTGGTTCTGGCGTAGCTGAAAGGTGATGTTGATGTGACCGGAAGGTGGTTCCAGCCAGCGCGGCAGGTGATTCCTGAGTGTCTGCCGAGTGGTTCTGGCGTAGCCGGCAGGTGATTTTGGCGTGTCCAGCGGGTGGTTTTGTCGAGTCGAGCGGGTGGTTCTGGCGTTCTCTGCAGGTGCTTCCGGTGTCATTGGCATGTGGTTCTGGCATGTCTGAGAGGTGGTTCCGCCATGCCCGGCAGGTGATTCCGGAGTGTTCGCCAAGTGGTTCTGGCGTAGCCGGCAGGTGATTTTGCATGTCCGGCAATGGTTCCGGCGAGTCGAGCCGGTGGTTCCGGCATGTCCAGCAGGTGGTTCCGGCATGCCCGGCAGGTGATTCCAGAGTGTCCGGCATCTGGTTCTGGCACCTCTGAGAGGTGGTTCAGGAATGCCTGGCATGTGATTCCGGATTGTCTGCCGAGTGGTTCTGGAGTAGCCGGCAGGTGATTTTGGCGTGTCTGGCAGGTGTTTCCTGCTAGTCGAGCATTTGGCTCAGGCATGCTCAGCAGGTGCTTCCGGCGTGTCTGGCACGTGGTTCTGGTGTGTCTGACAGCTGGTTCTGGCATGTCCGGCAGATGTTTCCGGAGTGTCCACCAAGTGGTTGTGGCATACCCGGCAGGTGATTTTAGCGTGTCAGTTAGGTGGTTCCGGCGAGTCAAGTATGTGGTTCCGGTGTGCTCGGCTGGTGGTTCAGGCGGGTCTGGCAGGTGGTTTCGGACTGTTTGGGGTGTGGTTCCGGCATCTCAGGCACATGGTTCTGGCACGTCTGATAGGTGGTTCCGGCCGGCCCGACAGGTGTTTCCATGGTGTCCGTCAAGTGGTTCCGGCATAGCTGGCAGGTGATGTTGGCGTGACCGGCAGGTGGTTCCAGCCAGCCCGGCAGGTGATTCCGAAGAGTTCACCAAATGGTTGTGGCGTAGCCGGCAGGTGATTTTTCGTGTGCACCAGGTGTTTCTGGTCTGTCCGGCAGGTGGTTCTGGCGTGACCGTCACGAAGTTCTGGCACGTCTGAGAGTTGGTTCCGGCATGCCCGACAGGTGATTCCGGAGTGTCCGCCGCGTGGTTGTGGCGTACCCGGCAGGTGATTTTGGCGTTTCTGGCAGGTGTTTCTTGCAAGTCGAGCATTTGGCTCAGGCATGCTCAGCAGGTGCTTCCGGCGTGTCTGGCACGTGGTTCTGGTGTGTCTGAGAGCTGGTTCTGGCATGTCCGGCAGATGATTCCGGAGTGTCCACCAAGTGGTTGTGGCATACCCGGCAGGTGATTTTAGCGTGTCAGGTAGGTGGTTCCAGCGAGTCGAGTAGGTGGTTCCGGCGTGCTCGGCAGGTGGTTCAGGCGGGTCTGGCAGGTAGTTTCGGTCTGTTCGGGGTGTGGTTCCGGCATCTCAGGCACATGGTTCTGGCACGTCTGATAGGTGGTTCCGGCCGGCCCGATAGGTGTTTCCATGGTGTCCGCCAAGTGGTTCTGGCATAGCTGGCAGGTGATGTTGGCGTGACCGGCAGGTGGTTGCAGCCAGCCCGGCAGGTGATTCCGAAGTGTTCACCAAATGGTTGTGGCATAGCCGGAAGGTGATTTTGGCGTGTCCAGCAGGTGGTTTGGCGAGTCGAGTAGATGGTTCTGACGTGCTCGACAGGTGCTTCCGGTGTCATTGGCATGTGGTTCCTGCATGTCTGAGAGGTGGTTCCGCCATGCCCGGCAGGTGATTCCGGAGTGTTCCCCAAGTGGTTCTGGCTTAGCCGGCAGGTGATTTTGCATGTCCGGCAATGGTTCCGGGGAGTCGAGCCGGTGGTTCCGGCATGTCCGACAGGTGGTTCCGGCATGCCCGGCAGTTGATTCCGGAGTGTCCGGCATGTGGTTCTGGCACCTCTGAGAGGTGGTTCCGGCATGCCCGGCAGGTGATACTGGAGTGTTCGCCAAGTGGTTCTGGCGTAGCCGGCAGGTGATTTTGCATCTCCGGCAATGGTTCCGGCGAGTCGCGCCGGTGGTTCCAGAATATCCGGCAGGTGGTTCCGGCATGTCCGTCAGGTGATTCCGGCTTGTCCAGCACGTGGTTCCAGCATGCCCGGCAGGTGATTCCGAAGTGTTTGGCATGTGGTTCTGGCACCTCTGAGAGGTGGTTCCGTCATGCCCGGCAGGTGGTTCCGGAGTGTCTGCCGAGTGGTTCTGGCGTAGTCTGCAGGTGATTCTGGCGTGTCCAGCGGGTGGTTCTGGGGAGTGGATCAGGTGGTTCCGGCATACTCGGCAGGTGGTACCGGCGTGTCCGGAACATGGTTCTGGCAAGTCTGAGAGGCGGTTCCAGCATGCCCGACAGGTGATTCCGGAGTGTCCGCAACATGGTTCTGGCGTACCCGGCAGGTGATTTTGGCGTGTCTGGCTGGTGTTTCTTGCAAGTCGAGCATTTGGCTCCGGCATGCTCAGCAGGTGCTTCCGGCGTGTCTGGCACGTGGTTCTGGTGTGTCTGAGAGCTGGTTCTGGCATGTCCGGCAGATGATTCCGGAGTGTCCACCAAGTGGTTGTGGCATACCCGGCAGGTGATTTTAGCGTGTCAGTTAGGTGGTTCCAGCGAGTCGAGTAGGTGGTTCCGGCGTGCTCGGAAGATGGTTCAGGCGGGTGTGGCAGGTGGTTTCGTCTGTTCGGGGTGTGGTTCCGGCATCTCAGGCACATGGTTCTGGCACGTCTGAGAGATGGTTCCGGCATGCCCGGCAGGTGATTCGGGAGTGTCCGGCATGTGGTTCTGGCACCTCTGAGAGGTGGTTCCGGCATGCCCGGCAGGTGATTCCGGAGTGTCCGGCATGCGGTTCTGGCACCTCTGAGAGGTGGTTCCGGCATGCCCGGCAGTTGGTTACGGAGTGTCTGCCAAGTGGTTCTGGAGTAGCCGGCAGGTGATTCTGGCGTATCCAGCAGGTGGTTCTGGGGAGTGGATCAGGTGGTTCTGGCATACTCGGCAGGTGGTACCGGCGTGTCCGGAACATGGTTTTGGCAAGTCTGAGAGGTGGTTCGGGCAGGCCCGACAGGTGATTCCGGATTGTTCGCCAAGTGGTTCTGGCATAGCCGGCAGGTCATTTTGCATGTCCGGCGGTGGTTCCGGGGAGTCGAGCCGGTGGTTGCGGCGTATCCAGCAGGTGTTTCCGGTCTGTCCGGCAGGTGGTTCTGGCGTGACCTGCACGAGGTTCTGGCACGTCTGAGAGTTGCTTCCGGCATGCCCGACAGGTGATTCCGGAGTGTTCGCCAAGTGGTTCTGTCGTAGCCGGCAGGTGATTTTGCATGTCCGGCAATGGTTCCGGCGAGTCGAGCCGGTGGTTCGGGCATGTCCGACAGGTGGTTCCGGCATGCCCGGCAGGTGGTTCCGGCATGCCCGGCAGGTGGTTCCGGCATGTCCGGCAGGTGGTTCCGGCATTTCCGGCATGTGGTTCTGGCACCTCTGAGAGTTGGTTCCGGCATGCCCGACAGGTGATGTCGGAGAGTCCGCCACGTGGTTCTTGCGTACCCGGCAGGTGATTTTGGCATGTCCGACAGGTGTTTCTTGCAAGTGGAGCATGTGGTTCAGGCATGATCAGCAGGTGCTTCCGGCGTGTCCGGCGCGTGGTTCTGGTGTGTCTGAGGGCTGGTTCTGGCATGTCCGGCAGATGATTCCGGAGTGTCCACCAAGTGGTTCTTGTATACCTGGCAGGTGATTTTGGCGTGTCAGGAAGGTGGTTCAGGCTAGTTGAGCAGGTGGATCAGGCGTGCTCGCCAGGGGGTTCAGGCGGGTCTGGCAGGTGGTTTCGGTCTGTTTGTGGAGTGGTTCCGGCAACTCAGGCTCATGGTTCTGGCACGTCTGAGAGGTGGTTCTGGCCGGCCCGACAGGTGTTTCCATGGTGTCCGCCAAGTGGTTCTGGAATAGCTGGCAGGTGATGTTGGCGTGACCAGCAGGTGGTTCCAGCAAGCCCGGCAGTTGATTCCGAAGAGTTCACCAAATGGTTGTGGCATAGCCGGCAGGTGATTTTGGCGTGTCCAGCAGGTGGTTTTGGCGAGTCGAGCAGGTGGTTCTGGCGTGCTCGGCAGGTGCTTCCGGTGTCATTGGCATGTGGTTCCGGCATGTCTGAGATGTGGTTCCGCCATGCCCGGCAGGTGATTCCGGAGTGTTCCCCAAGTGGTTCTGGCGTAGCCGGCAGGTGATTTTGCATGTCCGGCAATGTTTCCGGCGAGTCGAGCCGGTGGTTCCGGCATGTCCGGGAGGTGGTTCCGGCATGCCCGGCAGGTGATTCCGGAGTGTCCGGCATGTGGTTCTGGCACCTCTGAGAGGTGGTTCCGGCATGCCCGACAGGTGATACCGGATTCTCCGGCATTTGGTTCTGGCACCTCTGAGACGTGGTTCCGGAATGCCTGGCATGTGATTCCGGAGTGTCAGCCGAGTGGTTCTGGCGTAGCCGGCAGGTGATTCTGGCGTGTCCAGCAGGTGGTTTTGGCGAGTCGAGGAGGTTGTTCTGGCGTGCTCGGCAGGTGCTTCCGGTGTCATTGGCATGTGGTTCCGGCATGTCTGAGAGTTGGTTCCGCCATGCCCTTCATGTGATTCCGGAGTGTCAGCCGAGTGGTTCTGGCATAGCCGGCAGGTGATTTTGCATGTCCGGCAATGGTTCCGGTGAGTCGAGCCGGTGGTTCCGGCATGTCCGGCAGGTGGTTCCGGCATGCCCGGCAGGTGATTCAGGAGTGTCCGGCATGTGGTTCTGGCACCTCTGAGAGGTGCTTCCGGCATGCCCGGCAGGTGATACCGGAGTATTCGCCAAGTGGTTCTGGCGTAGACGGCAGGTGATTTGGCATGTCCGGCAATGGTTCCGGCGAGTCGAGCCGGTGGTTCCGGAATGTCCGGCATTTGATTCCGGCATGTCCGGCAGGTGGTTCCGGCATGTCCAGCACGTGGTTCCAGCATGCCCTGCAGGTGATTCCGGAGTGTCCGGCATGTGGTTCTGGCACCTCTGAGAGTTGGTTCCGGAATGCCTGGCCTGTGATTCCGGAGTGTCTGCCGAGTGGTTCTGGCGTAGCCGGCAGTTGATTTTGGCGTGTCCACTAGGTGGTTCTGGTGAGTGGATCAGCTGGTTCCGGCATACTCGGCAGGTGGTACCGGCGTGTCCAGAACATGGTTCTGGCAAGTCTGAGAGGTGGTTCCGGCACGCCCGACAGGTGATTCCGGAGCGTCAGCCAAGTGTTTCTGGCATACCCGGCAGGTGATTTTGGCATGTCCGACAGGTGTATCTTGCGAGTCGAGCAGGTGGCTCAGGCATGCTCAGCTGGTGCTTCCGGCGTCTCTGGCACGTGGTTCTGGTGTGTCTGAGAGCTGGTTCTGGCATGTCCGGCAGATGATTCCGGAGTGTCCACCAAGTGGTTCTGGTATACCTGGCAGGTGATTTTGGCGTGTCAGGAAGGTGGTTCCAGCTAGTTGAGCAGGTGGATCAGGCGTGCTTGCCAGGGGCTTCAGGCGGGTCTGGCAGGTGGTTTCGGTCTGTTCGGGGAGTGGTTCCGCCATCTCAGGCTCATGGTTCTGGCACGTCTGAGAGGTGGTTCCGGCCGGCCCGACAGGTGTTTCCATGGTGTCCGCCAAGTGGTTCTGGCACAGCTGGCAGGTGATATTGCCGTGACCGTCAGATTGTTCCAGCCAGCCCGGCAGGTGATTCCGGAGTGTCTGCCGTGTGGTTCTGGTGTAGCTGGCAGGTGATTTTGGCGTGTCCAGCAGGTGGTTCCGGCGAGCTCGGCAGGTGGTCCCAGCGTGTCCGGAACATGGTTCTGGCACGTCTGAGAGATGGTTCCGGCATGCCCGGCAGGTGATTCGGGAGTGTCCGGCATGTGGTTCTGGCACCTCTGAGAGGTGGTTCCGGCATGCCAGGCAGGTGATTCTGGAGTGTTCGGCAAGTGGTTCTGGAACCTCTGAGAGGTGGTTCCGGCATGCCCGGCAGGCGGTTCCGGAGTGTCTGCCGAGTGGTTCTGGCGTAGTCGGCAGGTGATTCTGGCGTGTCCAGCAGGTGGTTCTGGGGAGTGGATCAGTTGGTTCCGGCATACTCGGCAGGTGGTACCGGCGTGTAAGGAACATGGTTCTGGCAAGTCTGAGAGGCGGTTCCGGCATGCCCGACAGGTGATTCCGGAGTGTTCGCCAAGAGGTTCTGGCGTAGCCGGCAGGTCATTTTGCATGTCCGGCGGTGGTTCCGGCGAGTCGAGCCGCTGGTTCCGGCGTGTCCGGCAGGTGGTTCTGGCGTGACCAGCACGAGGTTCTGGCACGTCTGAGAGTTGGTTCCGGCATGCCCGACAAGTGATTCCGGAGTGTCCGCCACGTGGTTCTGGCGTACACGGCAGGTGATTTTGGCGTGTCTGGCAGGTGTTTCTTGCAAGTCGAGCATTTGGCTCAGGCATGCTCAGCTGGTGCTTCCGGCGTGTCTGGCACGTGGTTCTGGTGTGTCTGAGAGCTGGTTCTGGCATGTCCGGCAGACGATTCCGGAGTGTGCACCAAGTGGTTGTGGCATACCCGGCAGGTGATTTGAGCGTGTCAGGTAGGTGGTTTCAGCGAGTCGAGTAGGTGGTTCCGGCGTGCTCGGCAGGTGGTTCAGGCGGGTCTGGCAGGTGGTTTCGGTCTGTTCGGGGAGTGGTTCCGGCACCTCAGGCACATGGTTCTGGCACGTGTGATAGGTGGTTCCGGCCGGCCGGACAGGTGTTTCCATGGTGTCTGCCAAGTGATTCTGGCATAGCTGGCAGGTGATGTTGGCGTGACCGGCAGGTGGTTCCAGCCAGCCCGGCAGGTGATTCCGAAGTGTTCACCAAATGGTTGTGGCGTAGCCGGCAGGTGATTTTGGCGTGTCCGGCAGGTGGTTTTGGCGAGTCGAGCAGGTGGTTCTGGCGTGCTCGGCAGGTGCTTCCGTTGTCATTGGCATGTGGTTCCGGCATGTCTGTGAGGAGCTTCCGCCATGCCCGGCACGTGATTCCGGAATGTTCGCCAACTGGTTCTGGCGTAGCCGGCAGGTGATTTTGCATGTCCGGCAGTGGTTCCGGCGAGTCGAGCCGGTGGGTCCGGCATGTCCGGCAGGTGGATCCGGCATATCCGGCAGGTGATTCCGGAGTGTCCGGCATGTGGTTCTGGCACCTCTGATACGTGGTTCCGGCATGCCCGGCAGGTGATACCGGAGTGTCCGGCATTTGGTTCTGGCACCTCTGAGAGGTGGTTCCGGAATGCCTGGCATGTGATTCTGGAGTGTCTGCCGAGTGGTTCTGGCGTAGCCGGCAGTTGATTTTGGCGTGTCCACTAGGTGGTTCTGGGGAGTGGATCAGCTGGTTCCGGCATACTCGGCAGGTGGTACCGGCGTGTCCAGAACATGGTTCTGGCAAGTCTGAGAGGTGGTTCCGGCACGCCCGACAGGTGATTCCGGAGCGTCCGCCCAGTGTTTCTGGCGTACCCGGCAGGTGATTTTGGCATGTCCGACAGGTGTTTCTTGCGAGTCGAGCAGGTGGCTCAGGCATGCTCAGCTGGTGCTTCCGGCGTCTCTGGCACGTGGTTCTGGTGTGTCTGAGAGCTGGTTCTGGCATGTCCGGCAGATGATTCCGGAGTGTCCACCAAGTGGTTCTGGTATAACTGGCAGATGATTTTGGCTTGTCAGGAAGGTGGTTCCGGCTAGTTGAGCAGGTGGATCAGGCGTGCTCGCCAGGGGGTTCAGTGGGTCTGGCAGGTGGTTTCGGTCTATTCGGGGGGTGGTTCCGGCACCTCAGGCTCATGGTTCTGGCACGTCAGAGAGGTGGTTCTGGCCGGCCCGACAGGTGTTTCCATGGTGTCCGCCAAGTGGTTCTGGCATAGCTGGCAGGTGATGTTGGCGTGACCGGCAGGTGGTTCCAGCAAGCCCGGCAGGTGATTGCGAAGAGTTCACCAAATGGTTGTGGCGTAGCCGGCAGGTGATTTTGGCGTGTCCAGCAGGTGGTTTTGGCAAGTCGAGCAGGTGGTTCTGGTGTGCTCGGCAGGTGCTTCCGGTGTCATTGGCATGTGGTTCCGGCATGTCTGAGAGGTGGTTCCGGCATGCCCGGCAGGTGGTTCCGGAGTGTCTGCCGAGTGGTTCTGGAGCCATCCTCGCAAGTGATTCCGAAGAGTTCACCAAATTGTTGTGGCGTAGCCGGCGGGTGATTTTGGCGTGTCAGGAAGGTGGTTCCGGCTAGTTGAGCAGGTGGATGAGGGGTGCTCGCCAGGGCGTTCAGGCGGGTCTGGCAGGTGGTTTCGGTCTGTTCAGGGGAGTGGTTCCGGCATCTCAGGTACATGGTTCTGGCACGTCTGAGAGGTGGTTCCGGCAGGCCGGAGAGGTGTTTCCGGAGTGTCCGCCAAGTGGTTCTGGCGTAGCTGAAAGGTTATGTTGGCGTGACCGGCCGGTGGTTCCAGCCAGCCCGGCAGGCGATTCCAAAGTGTTCACCAAATGGTTGTGGCGTAGCCTGAAGGTGATTTTGGCGTGTCCAGCAGGTGGTTTTGGCGAGTCGAGCAGGTGGTTCTGGCTTGCTCGGCAGGTGCTTCCTGTGTCATTGGCATGCGGTTCCGGCATGTCTGAGAGGTGGTTCCGCCATGCCCTGCAGCTGATTCCGGAGTGTTCGCCAAGTGGTTCTGGCGTAGCCGGCAGGTGATTTTGCATGTCCGGCAATGGTTCTGGCGAGTCGAGCCGGTGGTTCCGGCATGTCCGGCAGGTGGTTCCGGCATGCCCGGCAGGTGATTCCGGAGTGTCCGGCATGTGGTTCTGGCACCTCTGAGAGGTGGTTCCGGCATGCCCGGCAGGTGGTTCCGGAGTGTCTGCCGAGTGGTTCTGGCGTAGTCGGCAGGTGATTCTGGCATGTCCAGCAGGTGGTTCTGGGGAGTGGATCAGGTGGTTCCGGCATACTCGGCAGGTGGTACCGGCGTGTCCGGAGCATGGTTCTGGCAAGTCTGAGAGGTGGTTCCGGCATGCCCGACAGGTGATTCCGGAGCGTTCGCCAAGTGGTTCTGGCGTAGCCGGCAGTTCATTTTGCATGTCCGGCGGTGGTTCCGGCGAGTCGAGCCGGTGGTTCCGGCGTGTCCGGCAGGTGGTTCTGGCATGACCGGCACGAGGTTCTGGCACGTCTGAGAGTTGGTTCCGGCATGCCCGACAGGTGATTTCGGAGTGTCCGCCACGTGGCTCTGGCGTACCCGGCAGGTGATTTTGGCGTGTCTGGCAGGTGTTTCTTGCAAGTCGAGCTTTTGGCTCAGGCATGATCAGCAGGTGCTTCCAGCGTGTCCGGCCCTGGTTCCGGTGTGTCTGAGAGCTGGTTCTGGTATGTCCGGCAGATGATTCCGGACTGTCCACCAAGTGGTTGTGGCATACCCGGCAGGTGGTTTTAGCGTGTCAGGTAGGTGGTTCCGGCGAGTCGAGTATGTGGTTCTGGCGTGCTCGGCAGGTGGTTCAGGCGGGTCTGGCAGGTGGTTTCGGTCTGTTCGGCGAGTGGTTCCGGCATCTCAGGCACATGGTTCTGGCACGTCTGATAGGTGGTTCCGGCCGGCCCGACAGGTGTTTCCATGGTGTCCGCCAAGTGGTTCTGGCATAGCTGGCAGGTGATGTTGGCGTGACCGGCAGGTGGTTCCAGCCAGCACGGCAGGTGATTCCGGAGTGTCTACCGAGTGGTTCTGGCGTACCCGGCAGGTGATTTTGGGGTGTCCAGCAGGTGGTTCCGGCGAGCTCGGCAGGTGGTACCGGCGTGTCCAGAACATGGTTCTGGCACGTCTGAGAGATGGTTCCGGCATGCCCGGCAGGTGATTACGGAGTGTTCGGCATGTGGTTCTGGCCCCTCTGAGAGGTGGTTACGGCATGCCCGGCAGGTGGTTCCGGGGTGTCTGCCGAGTGCTTCTGGCGTAGCTGGCAGGTGATTCTGGCGTGTCCAGCAGGTGGTTCTGGGGAGTGGATCAGGTGGTTCCGGCATACTCGGCAGGTGGTACCGGCGTGTCCGGAACATGGTTCTGGCAAGTCTGAGAGGTGGCTCCGGCATGCCCGACAGCTGATTCCGGAGTGTTCGCCAAGTGGTTCTGGCATAGCCGGCAGGTCATTTTGCATGTCCGGCGGTGGTTCCGGCGAGTCAAGCTGGTGGTTCCGGTGTAGCCGGCTGTTGATTTTGGCGTGTCCACTAGGTGGTTCTGGGGAGTGGATCAGCTGGTTCCGGCATACTCGGCAGGTGGTACCGGCGTGTCCAGAACATGGTTCTGGCAAGTCTGAGAGGTGGTCCGGCACGCCCGACAGGTGATTCCGGAGCGTCCTCCAAGTGTTTCTGGCGTACCCGGCAGGTGATTTTGGCATGTCCGAGAGGTGTTTCTTGCGAGTCGAGCAGGCGGCTCAGGCATGCTCAGCTGGTGCTTCCGGCGTCTCTGGCACGTGGTTCTGGTGTGTCTGAGAGCTGGTTCTGGCATGTCCGGCAGATGATTCCGGAGTGTCCACCAAGTGGTTCTGGTATACCTGGCAGGTGATTTTGGCGTGTCAGGAAGTTGGTGAGCAGGTGGATCAGGCGTGCTCGCCAGGGGGTTCAGGCGGGTCTGGCAGGTGGTTTTGGTCTGTTCGGGGAGTGGTTCCGGCATCTCAGGCTCATGGTTCTGGCACGTCTGAGAGGTGGTTCCGGCCGGCCGGAGAGGTGTTTCCTGAGTGTCCGCCAAGTATTTCTGGCGTAGCTGAAAGGTGATGTTGGCGTGACCGGCAGATGGTTCCAGCCAGCCTGGCAGGTGATTCCTGAGTGTCTGCCGTGTGGTTCCGGCGTAGCTGGCAGGTGATTTTGGTGTGTCCAGCAGGTGGTTCTGGCGAGCTCAGCAGGTGGTACCAGCGTGTCCGGAACATGGTGCTGGCACGTCTGAGAGATGGTTCCGGCATGCCAGGCAGGTGATTCCGGAGACTCCGGCATGTGGTTCTGGCACCTCTGAGACGTGGTTCCGGCATGCCCGGCAGGTGATTCCGGAGTGTCCGGCATGTGGTTCTGGCACCTCTGAGAGGTGGTTCCGGCATGCCCGGCAGTTGGTTCCGGAGTGCCTGCCGGTTGGTTCTGGCGTAGTCGGCAGGTGATTCTGGCGTGTCCAGCAGGTGGTTCTGGGGAGTGGATCAGGTGGTTCCGGCATACTCGGCAGGTGGTACCGATGTGTCCGGAACATGGTTCTGGGAATTCTGAGAGGTGGTTCCGGCATGCCCGACAGGTGATTCCGGAGTGTTCGCCAAGTAGTTCTGGCGTAGCCGGCAGGTCATTTTGCCTGTCCGGCGGTGGTTCCGGCGAGTCTAACCGGTGGTTCCGGCATGTCCGGCAGGTGATTCCGGCATGTCCAGCAGGTGGTTCCGGCATGCCCGGCCGGTGATTCCGGAGTGTCCACCAAGTGGTTGTGGCATACCCGGCAGGTGATTTTAGCGTGTCAGGTAGGTGGTTCCAGAGAGTCGAGTAGGTGGTTCCGGCGTGCTCGGCAGGTGGTTCAGGCGGGTCTGGCAGGTGGTTTCGGTCTGTTCGGGGTGTGGTTCCGGCATCTCAGGCACATGGTTCTGGCACGTCTGATAGGTGGTTCCGGCCGGCCCGACAGGTGTTTCCATGGTGTCCGCCAAGTGGTTCTGGCATAGCTGGCAGGTGATGTTAGCGTGACCGGAAGGGGGTTCCAGCCAGCCCTGCAGGTGATTCCAAAGTGTTCACCAAATGGTTGTGGTGTAGCCGGAAGGTGATTTTGGCGTGTCCAGCAGGTGGTTTTGGCGAGTCGAGCAGCTGGTCGTGGCGTGCTCGGCAGGTGCTTCCGGTGTCATGGGCATGTGGTTCCGGCATGTCTGAGAGGTGGTTCCGCCATGCCCGGCTGGTGGTCCCAGCATGCCCGGCAGGTGATTCCGGAGTGTCCGGCATGTGCTTCTGGCACCTCTGACAGGTGGTTCCGGCATGCCCGGCAGGTGATACCGGAGTCTCCGCCATTTGGTGCTGGCACCTCTGAGAGGTGGTTCCGGAATGCCTGGCATGTGAGTCCGCAGTGTCTGCCGAGTGGTTCTGGCGTAGCCGGCAGTTGATTTTGGCGTGTCCGCTAGGTGGTTCTGGGGAGTGGATCAGCTGGTTCCGGCATACTCGGCAGGTGGTACCGGCGTGTCCAGAACATGGTTCTGGCAAGTCTGAGAGGTGGTTCCGGCACGCCCGACAGGTGATTCCGGAGCGTCCGCCAAGTGTTTCTGGCGTACCCGGCAGGCGATTTTGGCATGTCCGACAGGTGTTTCTTGGGAGTCGAGCAGGAGGCTCAGGCATGCTCAGCTGGTGCTTCCGGCGTCTCTGGCATGTGGTTCTGGTGTGTCTGAGAGCTGGTTCTGGCATATCCGGCAGATGATTCCGGAGTGTCCACCAAGTGGTTCTGGTATACCTGGCAGGTGATTTTGGCATGTCAGGAAGTTGGTTCCGGCTAGTTGAGCAGTTGGATCAGGCGTGCTCGCCAGGGGGTTCAGGCGGGTCTGGCAGGTGGTTTCGGTCTGTTCGGGGAGTGGTTCCGGCATCTCAGGGACATGGTTCTGGCACGTCTGAGAGGTGGTTCTGGCCGGGCCGACAGGTGTTTCCGGAGTGTCCGCCAAGTGGTTCTGGCGTAGCTGAAAGGTGATGTTGGCGTGACCGGCAGGTGGTTCCAGCCAGCCCGGCAGGTGATTCCGGAGTGTCTGCCGAGTGGTTCTGGCGTAGCCGGCAGGTGATTTTGGCATGTCCAGCAGGTGGTTTTGGCGAGTCGAGCAGGTGGTTCTGGCGTGCTTCGCAGGTGCTTCCGGTGTCATTGGCATGTGGTTCCGGCATGTCTGAGAGGTGGTTCTGCCATGCCCGGCAGGTGATTCCTGAGTGTTCGCCAAGTGGTTCTGGCGTAGCCGGCAGGTGATTTTGCATGTCCGGCAATGGTTCCGGCGAGTCGAGCCGGTGGTTCCGGCTTGTCCAGCAGGTGGTTCCGGCATGCCCGGCATGTGATTCCGGAGTGTCCGGCATGTGGTTCTGGCACCTCTGAGAGGTGGTTCCGGCATGCCCGGCAGGTGATACCGGAGTGTCCGGCGTTTGGTTCTGGCACCTCTGAGAGGTGGTTCCGGAATGCCTGGCATGTGATTCGCAAGTGTCTGCCGAGTGGTTCTGGCGTAGCCGCCAGGTGATTTTGGCGTGTCCAGCAGGTAGTTCCGGCGAGCTCGGCAGGTGGTTCCGGCATGTCCGGGACATGGTTCTGGCAAGTCTGAGAGACGGTTCCGGCATGCCCGGCAGGTGATTCCGGAGTGTCCGGCATGTGGTTCTGGCACCTCTGAGAGGTGGTTCCGGCATGCCCGGCAGTTGGTTACGGAGTGTCTGCCGAGTGGTTCTGGAGTAGCCGGCAGGTGATTCTGGCGTATCCAGCAGGTGGTTCTGGGGAGTGGATCAGGTGGTTCCGGCATACTCGGCAGGTGGTACCGGCGTGTCCGGAACATGGTTCTGGCAAGTCTGAGATGTGGTTCCGGCATGCCCGACAAGTGATTCCGGAGTGTTCGCCAAGTGGTTCTGGTGTAACAGGCAGGTCATTTTTCATGTCCGGCGGTGGTTCCGGCGAGTCGAGCCGGTGGTTCCGGCGTATCCAGCAGGTGTTTCCGGTCTGTCCGGCAGGTGGTTTTGGCGTGACCGGCACGAGGTTCTGGCGCGTCTGAGAGTTGGTTCCGGCATGCCCGACAGGTGATTCCGGAGTGTCCGCCACGTGCTTCTGGTGTACCTGGCAGGTGATTTTGGCGTGTCTGGCAGTTGTTTCTTGCAAGTCGAGCATTTGGCTCAGGCATGCTCAGCAGGTGCTTCCGGCGTGTCTGGCACGTGGTTCTGGTGTGTCTGAGAGCTGGTTCTGGCATGTCCGGCAGATGATTCCGGAGTGTCCACCAAGTGGTTGTGGCATACCCGGCAGGTGATTTTGGCGTGTCAGAGAGTTGGTTCCCGCTAGTTGAGCAGGTGGATCAGGCGTGCTCGCCAGGGTGTTCAGGAAGCTCTGGCAGGTGGTTTCGGTCTGTCCGGGGAGTGGTTCCGGCATCTCAGGCTCATGGTTCTGGCACGTCTGAGAGGTGGTTCCGGCCGGCGCGAAAGGTGTTTCCATGGTGTCCGCCAAGTGGTTCTGGCATAGCTGGCAGGTGATGTTGGCGTGACCAGCAGGTGGTTCCAGCAAGCCCGGCAGGTGATTCCGAAGAGTTCACCAAATTGTTGTGGCGTAGCCGGCAGGTTATTTTGGCGTGTCCAGCAGGTGGTTTTGGCGAGTCGAGCAGGTGGTTCCGGCGTGCTTGGCAGGTGCTTCCGGTGTCATTGGCATGTGGTTCCGGCATGTCTGAGAGGTGGTTCCGGCATGCCCGGCAGGTGATTCCGAAGAGTTCACCAAATGATTGTGGTGTAGCCGGCAGGTGATTTTGGCGTGTCAAGAAGGTGGTTCCGGCTAGTTGAGCAGGTGGATCAGGCGTGCTCGCCAGGGGGTTCAGGCGGGTCTGGCAGGTGATTTCGGTCTGTTCGGGGAGTGGTTCCGGCATCTCAGGCACATGGTTCTGGCACGTCTGAGAAGTGGTTCCGGCCGGCCGGAGAGGTGTTTCCGGAGTGTCCGCCAAGTGGTTCTGGCGTAGCTGAAAGGTGATGTTGGCGTGACCGGCAGGTGGTTCCAGCCAGCCCGGCAGGTGGTTCCGGAGTGTCTGCCGAGTGGTTCTGGCGTAGTCGGCAGTTGATTCTGGCATGTCCAGCAGGTGGTTCTGGGGAGTGGATCAGGTGGTTCCGGCATACTCGGCAGGTGGTACCGGCGTGTCCGGAACATGGTTCTGGCAAGTCTGAGAGGCGGTTCTGGCATGCCCGACAGGTGATTCCGGAGTGTTCGCCAAGTGGTTCTGGCGTAGCCGGCAGGTCATTTTGCATGTCCGGCGGTGGTTCCGGCGAGTCGAGCCGGTGGTTCCGGCGTGTCCGACAGGTGGTTGTGACGTGACCGGCACGAGGTTCTGGCACGTCTGAGAGTTGGTTCCGGCATGCCCGACAGGTGATTCTGGAGTGTCTGCCACGTGGTTTGGGCGTACCCGGCAGGTGATTTTGGCATGTCTGGCAGGTGTTTCTTGCAAGTCGAGCATTTGGCTCAGGCATGCTCAGCAGGTGCTTCCGGCGTGTCTGGCACGTGGTTCTGGTGTGTCTGAGAGCTGCTTCTGGCATGTCCGGCAGATGATTCCGGAGTGTCCACCAAGTGGTTCTGGTATACCTGGCAGGTGATTTTGGCGTGTCAGGAAGGTGGTTCCGGCTAGTTGAGCAGGTGGATCAGGCGTGCTTGCCAGGGGCTTCAGGCGGGTCTGGCAGGTGCTTTCGGTCTGTTCGGGGGGTGGTTCCGCCATCTCAGGCTCATGGTTCTGGCACGTCCGAGAGGTGGTTCCGGCCGGCCCGACAGGTGTTTCCATGGTGTCCGCCAAGTGGTTCTGGCACAGCTGGCAGGTGATATTGCCGTGACCGGCAGGTTGTTCCAGCCAGCCCGGCAGGTGATTCCGGAGTGTCTGCAGTGTGGTTCTGGTGTAGCTGGCAGGTGATTTTGGCGTGTCCAGCAGGTGGTTCCGGCGATCTCGGCAGGTGGTCCCAGCGTGTCCGGAACATGGTTCTGGCACGTCTGAGAGATGGTTCCGGCATGCCCGGCATGTGATTCCGGAGTGTCTGCCGAGTGGTTCTGGCGTAGTCGGCAGGTGATTCTGGCGTGTCCAGCAGGTGGTTCTGGGGAGTGGATCAGTTGGTTCCGGCATACTCGGCAGGTGGTACCGGTGTGTAAGGAACATGGTTCTGGCAAGTCTGAGAGGCGGTTCCGGCATGCCCGACAGGTGATTCCGGAGTGTTCGCCAAGAGGTTCTGGCGTAGCCGGCAGGTCATTTTGCATGTCCGGCGGTGGTTCCGGCGAGTCGAGCTGCTGGTTCCGGCGTGTCCGGCAGGTGGTTCTGGCGTGACCGGCACGAGGTTCTGGCACGTCTGAGAGTTGGTTCCGGCATGCCCGACAGGTGATTCCGGAGTGTCCGCAACGTGGTTCTGGCGTACCCGGCAGGTGATTTTGGTGTGTCTGGCAGGTGTTTCTTGCAAGTCGAGCATTTGGCTCAGGCATTCTCAGCAGGTGCTTCCGGCGTGTCTGGCACGCGGTTCTGGTGAGTCTGAGAGCTGGTTCTGGCATGTCCGGCAGATGATTCCGGAGTGTCCACCAAGTGGTTGTGGCATACCCGGCAGGTGATTTTAGCGTGTCAGGTAGGTGGTTCCAGCGAGTCGAGTAGGTGGTTCCGGCGTGCTCGGCAGGTGGTTCAGGCGGGTCTGGCAGGTGGTTTCGTCTGTTCGGGGTGTGGTTCCGGCATCTCAGGCACATGGTTCTGGCAAATCTGAGAGGTGGTTCCGGCCGGCCCGACAGGTGTTTCCATGGTGTCCGCCAAGTGGTTCTGGCATAGCTGGCAGGTGATTTTGGCGTGACCGGCAGGTGGTTCCAGCCAGCCCGGCAGGTGATTCCGAAGTGTTCACCAAATGGTTGTGGCGTAGCCGGAAGGTGATTTTGGCATGTCCAGCAGGTGGTTTTGGCGAGTCGAGCAGGTGGTTCTGGCGTGCTCGGCAGGTGCTTCCGTTGTCATTGGCATGTGGTTCCGGCATGTCTGAGAGGTGGTTCCGCCATGCCCGGCAGGTGATTCCGGAGTGTTCCGCAAGTGGTTCTGGCATAGCCGGCAGGTTATTTTGCATGTCCGGCAATGGTTACGGCTAGTCGAGCCGGTGGTTCCGGCATGTCCAGCAGGTGGTTCCGGCATGCCCGGCAGGTGATTCCGGAGTGTCCGGCATGTGCTTCTGGCACCTCTGAGAGGTGGTTCCGGCATGCCCGGCAGGTGATACCGGAGTGTCCAGCATTTGGTTCTGGCACCTGTGAGAGGTGGTTCCGGAATGCCCGGCCTGTGATTCCGGAGTGTCTGCCGAGTGGTTTTGGCGTAGCCAGCAGGTGATTTTGGCGTGTCCAGCAGGTGGTTCAGGCGAGCTCGGCAGGTGGTTCCGGCATGTCCGGGACATGGTTCTGGCACGTCTGAGAGATGGTTCCGGCATGCCCGGCAGGTGATTCCGGAGTGTCCGTCATGTGGTTCTGGCACCTCTGAGAGGTGGTTCCGGCATGCCCGGCAGTTGGTTATGGAGTGTCTGTCGAGTGGTTCTGGCGTCGCCGGCAGGTGATTCTGGCGTATTCAGCAGGTGGTTTTGGGGAGTGGATCAGGTGGTTCCGGCATACTCGGCAGGTGGTACCAGCGTGTCCGGAACTTGGTTCTGGCAAGTCTGAGAGGTGGTTCCGGCATGCCCGACAGGTGATTCCGGAGTGTTCGCCAAGTGGTTCTGGCGTAGCCGGCAGGTCATTTTGCATGTCCGGCGGTGGTTCCGGCGAGTCGAGCCGGTGGTTCCGGCGTGTCCGGCAGGTGGTTCTGGCGTGACCGGCACGAGGTTCTGGCACGTCTGAGAGTTGGTTCCGGCATGCCCGTCAGGTGATTCCGGAGTGTAGGGCATGTGGTTCTGGCACCTCTGAGAGGTGGTTCCGGCATGCCCGACAGGTGATACCGGAGTGTCCAGCATTTGGTTCTGGCTCCTGTGAGAGGTGGTTCCGGAATGCCCGGCATGTGATTCTGGAGTGTCTGCCGAGTGGTTCTGGCGTAGCCGGCATGTGGTTTTTGCGAGTCGAGCAGGTGGTTGTGGCGTGCTCGGCAGGTGCTTCCAGTGTCATTGCCATGTGGTTCCGGAATGTCTGAGAGGTGGTTCCGCCATGCCCGGCAGGTGATCCCGGAGTGTTCCCCAAGTGGTTCTGGTGTAGCCGGCAGGTGATTTTGCATGTCCGGCAATGGTTCTGGCGAGTCGAGCCGGTGGTTCCGGCATGTCCGGCAGGTGATTCCGGCATGTACAGCAGGTGGTTCCGGCATGCCTGGCAGGTGATTCCGGAGTGTCCGGAATGTGGTTCTGGCACCTCAGAGAGGTGGTTCCGGAATGCCTGGCATGTGATTCCAGAGTGTCCGGCATTTGGTTCTGGCACCTCTGAGAGGTGGTTCCGGAATGCCTGGCATGTGATTCCGGAGTGTCTGCCGAGTGGTTCTGGCGTAGCCGGCAGTTGATTTTGGCGTGTCCACTAGGTGGTTCTGGGGAGTGGATCAGCTGGTTCCGGCATACTCGGCAGGTGGTACCAGCGTGTCCGGAACATGGTTCTGGCATGTCTGAGAGGTGGTTCCGGCATGCCCGACAGGTGATTCCGGACTGTTCGCCAAGTGGTTCTGGCGTAGCCGGCAGGTCATTTTGCATGTCCGGCGGTGGTTCCGTCGAGTCGAGCCGGTGGTTCCGGCGTGTCCGGCAGGTGGTTCTGGCATGACCGGCACGAGGTTCTGGCACGTCTGAGAGTTGGTTCCGGCATGCCCGACAGGTGATTCCGGAGTGTCCGCCACGTGGTTCTGGCGTACACGGCAGGTGATTTTGGCGTGTCTGGCAGGTGTTTCTTGCAAGTCGAGCATTTGGCTCAGGCATGCTCAGCAGGTGCTTCCGGCGTGTCTGGCACGTGGTTCTGGTGTGTCTGAGAGCTGGTTCTGGCATGTCCAGCAGACGATTCCGGAGTGTGCACCAAGTGGTTGTGGCATACCCGGCAGGTGATTTTAGCGTGTCAGGTAGGTGGTTCCAGAGAGTCGAGTAGGTGGTTCCGGCGTGCTCGGCAGGTGGTTCAGGCGGGTCTGGCAGGTGGTTTCGGTCTGTTCGGGGAGTGGTTCCGGCATCTCAGGCACATGGTTCTGGCACGTCTGATAGGTGGTTCCGGCCGGCCCGACAGGTGTTTCCATGGTGTCCGCCAAGTGGTTCTGGCATAGCTGGCAGGTGATGTTGGCGTGACCGGCAGGTGGTTCCAGCAAGCCCGGCAGGCGATTCCGAAGAGATCACCAAATGGTTGTGGCGTAGCCGGCAGGTGATTTTGGCGTGTCCAGCAGGTGGTTTTTGCGAGTCGAGCAGGTGGTTCTGGCGTGCTCAGCAGGTGCTTCCGGTGTCATTGGTATGTGGTTCTGGCATGTCAGAGAGGTGGTTCCGCCATGCCCGGCAGGTGATTCCGGAGTGTTCGCCAAGTGGTTCTGGCGTAGCCGGCAGGTGATTTTGCATGTCCGGCCATGGTTCCGACGAGTCGAGCCGGTGGTTCCGGCATGTCCGGCAGGTGGTTCCGGCATGCCCGGCAGGTGATTCCGGAGTGTCCGGCATGTGGTTCTGGCACCTCTGAGAGGCGGTTCCGGCATGCCCGGCAGGTGATACCGTAGAGTCCGGCATTTGGTTCTGGCACCTCTGAGAGGAGGTTCCGGAATGCCTGGCATGTGATTCCGGAGTGTCTGCCGAGTGGTTCTGGCGTAGCCGGCAGTTGATTTTGGCGTGTCCACTAGGTGTTTCTTGGGAGTGGATCAGCTGGTTCCGGCATACTCGGCAGGTGGTACCGGCGTGTCCAGAACATGGTTCTGGCAAGTCTGAGAGGTGGTTCCGGCACGCCTGACAGGTGATTCCGGAGCGTCCGCCAAGTGTTTCTGGCGTACCCTGCAGGTGATTTTGGCATGTCCGACAGGTGTTTCTTGTGAGTCGAGCAGGTGGCTCAGGCATGCTCAGCTGGTGCTTCCGGCGTCTCTGGTACGTGGTTCTGGTGTGTCTGAGAGTTGGTTCTGGCATGTCCGGCAGATGATTCCGGAGTGTCCACCAAGTGGTTCTGGTATAACTGGCAGTTGATTTTGGCTTGTCAGGAAGGTGGTTCCGGCTAGTCGAGCAGGTGGATCAGGCGTGCTCGCCAGGGGGTTCAGTGGGTCTGGCAGGTGGTTTCGGTCTGTTCGGGGGGTGGTTCCGACACCTCAGGCTCATGGTTCTGGCACGTCTGAGAGGTGGTTCCGGCCGGCCCGACAGGTGTTTCCATGGTGTCCGCCAAGTGGTTCTGGCATTGCTGGCAGGTGATGTTGGCGTGACCAGCATGTGGTTCCAGCAAGCCCGGCAGGTGATTGCGAAGAGTTCACCAAATGGTTGTGGCGTAGCCGGCAGGTGATTTTGGCGTGTCCAGCAGGTGGTTTTGGCGAGTCGAGCAGGTGGTTCTGGCGTGCTCGGCAGGTGCTTCCGGTGTCATTAGCATGTGGTTCCGGCATGTCTGAGAGGTGGTTCCGGCATGCCCGGCAGGTGGTTCCGGAGTGTCTGCCGAGTGGTTCTGGAGCCATCCTGGCAGGTGATTCCGAAGAGTTCACCAAATGGTTGTGGCGTAGCCGGCGGGTGATTTTGGCGTGTCAGGAAGGTGGTTCCGGCTAGTTGAGCAGGTGGATGAGGGGTGCTCGCGAGGGCGTTCAGGCGGGTCTGGCAGGTGGTTTCGGTCTGTTCAGGGGAGTGGTTCCGGCATCTCAGGCACATGGTTCTGGCACGTCTGAGAGGTGGTTCCGGCCGGCCCGACAGGTGTTTCCATGGTGTCCGCCAAGTGGTTCTGGCATAGCTGGCAGGTGATGTTGGCGTGACCGGCAGGTGGTTCCAGCCAGCCGGGCAGGCGATTCCGAAGTGTTCACCAAATGGTTGTGGCGTAGCCTGAAGGTGATTTTGGCGTGTCCAGCAGGTGGTTTTGGCGAGTCGAGCAGGTGGTTCTGGCTTGCTCGGCAGGTGCTTCCTGTGTCATTGGCATGCGGTTCCGGCATGTCTGAGAGTTGGTTCCGCCATGCCCGGCAGGTGATTCCGGAGTGTTCGCCAAGTGGTTCTGGCGTATCCGGCAGGTGATTTTGCATGTCCGGCAATGGTTCCGGCGAGTCGAGCCGGTGGTTCCGGCATGTCCGGCAGGTGGTTCCGGCATGCCCGGCAGGTGATTCCGGAGTGTCCGGCATGTGGTTCTGGCACCTCTGAGAGGTGGGTCCGGCATGCCCGGCAGGTGGTTCCGGAGTGTCTGCCGAGTGGATCTGGCGTAGTCGGCAGGTGATTCTGGCGCGTCCAGCAGGTGGTTCTGGAGAGTGGATCAGGTGGTTCCGGCATACTCGGCAGGTGGTACCGGCGTGTCCGGAACATGGTTCTGGCAAGTCTGAGAGGTGGTTAGGGCATGCCCGACAGGTGATTCCGGAGTGTTCGCCAAGTGGTTCTGGCGTAGCCGGCAGTTCATTTTGCATGTCCGGCGGTGGTTCCGGCGAGTCGAGGCGGTGGTTCCGGCGTGTCCGGCAGGTGGTTCTGGCGTGACCGGCACGAGGTTCTGGCACGTCTGAGAGTTGGTTCCGGCATGCCCGACAGGTGATTCCGGAGTGTCCTCCACGTGGCTCTGGCGTACCCGGCAGGTGATTTTGGCGTGTCTGGCAGGTGTTTCTTGCAAGTCGAGCTTTTGGCTCAGGCATGATCAGCAGGTGCTTCCGGCGTGTCCGGCACATGGTTCCGGTGTGTCTGAGAGCTGGTTCTGGTATGTCCGGCAGATGATTCCGGACTGTCCACCAAGTGGTTGTGGCATACCCGGCAGGTGGTTTTAGCGTGTCATGTAGGTGGTTCCGGCGAGTCGAGTATGTGGTTCTGGCGTGATCGGCAGGTGGTTCAGGCGGGTCTGGCAGGTGGTTTCGGTCTGTTTGGCGAGTGGTTCCGGCATCTCAGGCACATGGTTCTGGCACGTCTGATAGGTGGTTCCGGCCGGCCCGACAGGTGTTTCCATGGTGTCCGCCAAGTGGTTCTGGCATAGCTGGCAGGTGATGTTGGCGTGACCGGCAGGTGGTTCCAGCCAGCCCGGCAGGCGATTCCGAAGAGTTCACCAAATGGTTGTGGCGTAGCCGGCAGGTGATTTTGGCGTGTCCAGCAGGTGGTTTTTGCGAGTCGAGCAGGTGGTTCTGGCGTGCTCAGCAGGTGCTTCCGGTGTCATTGGTATTTGGTTCTGGCATGTCAGAGAGGTGGTTCCGCCATGCCCGGCAGGTGATTCCGGAGTGTTCGCCAAGTGGTTCTGGCGTAGCCGGCAGGTGATTTTGCATGTCCGGCCATGGTTCCGACGAGTCGAGCCGGTGGTTCCGGCATGTCCGGCAGGTGGTTCCGGCATGCCCGGCAGGTGATTCCGGAGTGTCCGGCATGTGGTTCTGGCACCTCTGAGAGGCGGTTCCGGCATGCCCGGCAGGTGATACCGTAGAGTCCGGCATTTGGTTCTGGCACCTCTGAGAGGAGGTTCCGGAATGCCTGGCATGTGATTCCGGAGTGTCTGCCGAGTGGTTCTGGCGTAGCCGGCAGTTGATTTTGGCGTGTCCACTAGGTGTTTCTTGGGAGTGGATCAGCTGGTTCCGGCATACTCGGCAGGTGGTACCGGCGTGTCCAGAACATGGTTCTGGCAAGTCTGAGAGGTGGTTCCGGCACGCCTGACAGGTGATTCCGGAGCGTCCGCCAAGTGTTTCTGGCGTACCCTGCAGGTGATTTTGGCATGTCCGACAGGTGTTTCTTGTGAGTCGAGCAGGTGGCTCAGGCATGCTCAGCTGGTGCTTCCGGCGTCTCTGGTACGTGGTTCTGGTGTGTCTGAGAGTTGGTTCTGGCATGTCCGGCAGATGATTCCGGAGTGTCCACCAAGTGGTTCTGGTATAACTGGCAGTTGATTTTGGCTTGTCAGGAAGGTGGTTCCGGCTAGTCGAGCAGGTGGATCAGGCGTGCTCGCCAGGGGGTTCAGTGGGTCTGGCAGGTGGTTTCGGTCTGTTCGGGGGGTGGTTCCGACACCTCAGGCTCATGGTTCTGGCACGTCTGAGAGGTGGTTCCGGCCGGCCCGACAGGTGTTTCCATGGTGTCCGCCAAGTGGTTCTGGCATTGCTGGCAGGTGATGTTGGCGTGACCAGCATGTGGTTCCAGCAAGCCCGGCAGGTGATTGCGAAGAGTTCACCAAATGGTTGTGGCGTAGCCGGCAGGTGATTTTGGCGTGTCCAGCAGGTGGTTTTGGCGAGTCGAGCAGGTGGTTCTGGCGTGCTCGGCAGGTGCTTCCGGTGTCATTAGCATGTGGTTCCGGCATGTCTGAGAGGTGGTTCCGGCATGCCCGGCAGGTGGTTCCGGAGTGTCTGCCGAGTGGTTCTGGAGCCATCCTGGCAGGTGATTCCGAAGAGTTCACCAAATGGTTGTGGCGTAGCCGGCGGGTGATTTTGGCGTGTCAGGAAGGTGGTTCCGGCTAGTTGAGCAGGTGGATGAGGGGTGCTCGCGAGGGCGTTCAGGCGGGTCTGGCAGGTGGTTTCGGTCTGTTCAGGGGAGTGGTTCCGGCATCTCAGGCACATGGTTCTGGCACGTCTGAGAGGTGGTTCCGGCCGGCCCGACAGGTGTTTCCATGGTGTCCGCCAAGTGGTTCTGGCATAGCTGGCAGGTGATGTTGGCGTGACCGGCAGGTGGTTCCAGCCAGCCGGGCAGGCGATTCCGAAGTGTTCACCAAATGGTTGTGGCGTAGCCTGAAGGTGATTTTGGCGTGTCCAGCAGGTGGTTTTGGCGAGTCGAGCAGGTGGTTCTGGCTTGCTCGGCAGGTGCTTCCTGTGTCATTGGCATGCGGTTCCGGCATGTCTGAGAGTTGGTTCCGCCATGCCCGGCAGGTGATTCCGGAGTGTTCGCCAAGTGGTTCTGGCGTATCCGGCAGGTGATTTTGCATGTCCGGCAATGGTTCCGGCGAGTCGAGCCGGTGGTTCCGGCATGTCCGGCAGGTGGTTCCGGCATGCCCGGCAGGTGATTCCGGAGTGTCCGGCATGTGGTTCTGGCACCTCTGAGAGGTGGGTCCGGCATGCCCGGCAGGTGGTTCCGGAGTGTCTGCCGAGTGGATCTGGCGTAGTCGGCAGGTGATTCTGGCGCGTCCAGCAGGTGGTTCTGGAGAGTGGATCAGGTGGTTCCGGCATACTCGGCAGGTGGTACCGGCGTGTCCGGAACATGGTTCTGGCAAGTCTGAGAGGTGGTTAGGGCATGCCCGACAGGTGATTCCGGAGTGTTCGCCAAGTGGTTCTGGCGTAGCCGGCAGTTCATTTTGCATGTCCGGCGGTGGTTCCGGCGAGTCGAGGCGGTGGTTCCGGCGTGTCCGGCAGGTGGTTCTGGCGTGACCGGCACGAGGTTCTGGCACGTCTGAGAGTTGGTTCCGGCATGCCCGACAGGTGATTCCGGAGTGTCCTCCACGTGGCTCTGGCGTACCCGGCAGGTGATTTTGGCGTGTCTGGCAGGTGTTTCTTGCAAGTCGAGCTTTTGGCTCAGGCATGATCAGCAGGTGCTTCCGGCGTGTCCGGCACATGGTTCCGGTGTGTCTGAGAGCTGGTTCTGGTATGTCCGGCAGATGATTCCGGACTGTCCACCAAGTGGTTGTGGCATACCCGGCAGGTGGTTTTAGCGTGTCATGTAGGTGGTTCCGGCGAGTCGAGTATGTGGTTCTGGCGTGATCGGCAGGTGGTTCAGGCGGGTCTGGCAGGTGGTTTCGGTCTGTTTGGCGAGTGGTTCCGGCATCTCAGGCACATGGTTCTGGCACGTCTGATAGGTGGTTCCGGCCGGCCCGACAGGTGTTTCCATGGTGTCCGCCAAGTGGTTCTGGCATAGCTGGCAGGTGATGTTGGCGTGACCGGCAGGTGGTTCCAGCCAGCCCGGCAGGCGATTCCGAAGAGTTCACCAAATGGTTGTGGCGTAGCCGGCAGGTGATTTTGGCGTGTCCAGCAGGTGGTTTTTGCGAGTCGAGCAGGTGGTTCTGGCGTGCTCAGCAGGTGCTTCCGGTGTCATTGGTATGTGGTTCTGGCATGTCAGAGAGGTGGTTCCGCCATGCCCGGCAGGTGATTCCGGAGTGTTCGCCAAGTGGTTCTGGCGTAGCCGGCAGGTGATTTTGCATGTCCGGCCATGGTTCCGACGAGTCGAGCCGGTGGTTCCGGCATGTCCGGCAGGTGGTTCCGGCATGCCCGGCAGGTGATTCCGGAGTGTCCGGCATGGGGTTCTGGCACCTCTGAGACGTGGTTCCGGCATGCCCGGCAGGTGATACCGGAGTCTCCGGCATTTGGTTCTGGCACCTCTGAGAGGTGGTTCCGGAATGCCTGGCATGTGATTCCGGAGTGCCTGCGGAGTGGTTCTGGCGTAGCCGGCAGTTGATTTTGGCGTGTCCACTAGGTGGTTCTGGGGTGTGGATCAGCTGGTTCCGGCATACTCGGCAGGTGGTACCGGCGTGTCCAGAACATGGTTCTGGCAAGTCTGAGAGGTGGTTCCGGCATGCCCTACAGGTGATTCCGGAGCGTCCGCCAAGTGTTTCTGGCATACCCGGCAGGTGATTTTGGCATGTCCGACAGGTGTTTCTTGCGATTCGAGCAGGTGGCTCAGGCATGCTCAGCTGGTGCTTCCGGCGTCTCTGGCACGTGGTTCTGGTGTGTCTGAGAGCTGGTTCTGGCATGTCCGGCAGATGATTCCGGAGTGTCCACCAAGTGGTTCTGGTATACCTGGCAGGTGATTTTGGCGTGTCAGGAAGTTGGTTCCGGCTAGTTGAGCAGGTGGATCAGGCGTGCTCGCCAGGGGGTTCAGGCGGGTGTGGCAGGTGGTTTCGGTCTGTTCGGGGAGTGGTTCCGGCATCTCAGGCACATGGTTCTGGCACGTCTGAGAGGTGGTTCCGGCTGGCCCGACAGGTGTTTCCGGAGTGTCCGCCAAGTGGTTCTGTCGTAGCTGAAAGGTGATGTTGGCGTGACCGGCAGGTGGTTCCAGCCAGCCCGGCAGGTGATTCCGGAGTGTCTACCGAGTGGTTCTGGCGTACCCGGCAGGTGATTTTGGCGTGTCCAGCAGGTGGTTCCGGCAAGCTCGGCAGGTGGTACCGGCGTGTCCGGAACATGGTTCTGGCACGTCTGAGAGATGGTTCCGGCATGCCCGGCAGGTGATTCTGGAGTGTCCGGCATGTGGTTCTGGCACCTCTGAGAGGTGGTTACGGCATGCCCGGCAGGTGGTTCCGGGGTGTCTGCCGAGTGCTTCTGGCGTAGCTGGCAGGTGATTCTGGCGTGTCCAGCAGGTGGTTCTGCGGAGTGGATCAGGTGGTTCCGGCATACTCGGCAGGTGGTACCGGCGTGTCCGGAACATGGTTCTGGCAAGTCTGAGAGGTGGTTCCGGCATGCCCGACAGGTGATTCCGGAGTGTTCAGCAAGTGGTTCTGGCGTAGCCGGCAGGTCATTTTGCATTTCCGGCGGTGGTTTCGGCGAGTCAAGCCGGTGGTTCCGGTGTAGCCGGCTCTTGATTTTGGCGTGTCCACTAGGTGGTTCTGGATAGTGGATCAGCTGGTTCCTGCATACTCGGCAGGTGGTACCGGCGTGTCCAGAACATGGTTCTGGCAAGTCTGAGAGGTGGTTCCGGCACGCCCGACAGGTGATTCCGGAGCGTCCGCCAAGTGTTTCTGGCGTACCCGGCAGGTGATTTTGGCATGTCCGAGAGGTGTTTCTTGCAAGTCGAGCAGGTGGCTCAGGCATGCTCAGCTGGTGCTTCCGGCGTCTCTGGCACGTGGTTCTGGTGTGTCTGAGAGCTGGTTCTGGCATGTCCGGCAGATGATTCCGGAGTGTCCACCAAGTGGTTCTGGTATACCTGGCAGGTGATTTTGGCGTGTCAGGAAGTTGGTTCCGGCTAGTTGAGCAGGTGGATCAGGCGTGCTCGCCAGGGGGTTCAGGCGGGTGTGGCAGGTGGTTTCGGTCTGTTCGGGGAGTGGTTCCGGCATCTCAGGCACATGGTTCTGGCACGTCTGAGAGGTGGTTCCGGCTGGCCCGACAGGTGTTTCCGGAGTGTCCGCCAAGTGGTTCTGTCGTAGCTGAAAGGTGATGTTGGCGTGACCGGCAGGTGGTTCCAGCCAGCCCGGCAGGTGATTCCGGAGTGTCTACCGAGTGGTTCTGGCGTACCCGGCAGGTGATTTTGGCGTGTCCAGCAGGTGGTTCCGGCAAGCTCGGCAGGTGGTACCGGCGTGTCCGGAACATGGTTCTGGCACGTCTGAGAGATGGTTCCGGCATGCCCGGCAGGTGATTCTGGAGTGTCCGGCATGTGGTTCTGGCACCTCTGAGAGGTGGTTACGGCATGCCCGGCAGGTGGTTCCGGGGTGTCTGCCGAGTGCTTCTGGCGTAGCTGGCAGGTGATTCTGGCGTGTCCAGCAGGTGGTTCTGCGGAGTGGATCAGGTGGTTCCGGCATACTCGGCAGGTGGTACCGGCGTGTCCGGAACATGGTTCTGGCAAGTCTGAGAGGTGGTTCCGGCATGCCCGACAGGTGATTCCGGAGTGTTCAGCAAGTGGTTCTGGCGTAGCCGGCAGGTCATTTTGCATTTCCGGCGGTGGTTTCGGCAAGTCAAGCCGGTGGTTCCGGTGTAGCCGGCTCTTGATTTTGGCGTGTCCACTAGGTGGTTCTGGATAGTGGATCAGCTGGTTCCTGCATACTCGGCAGGTGGTACCGGCGTGTCCAGAACATGGTTCTGGCAAGTCTGAGAGGTGGTTCCGGCACGCCCGACAGGTGATTCCGGAGCGTCCGCCAAGTGTTTCTGGCGTACCCGGCAGGTGATTTTGGCATGTCCGAGAGGTGTTTCTTGCAAGTCGAGCAGGTGGCTCAGGCATGCTCAGCTGGTGCTTCCGGCGTCTCTGGCACGTGGTTCTGGTGTGTCTGAGAGCTGGTTCTGGCATGTCCGGCAGATGATTCCGGAGTGTCCACCAAGTGGTTCTGGTATACCTGGCAGGTGATTTTGGCGTGTCAGGAAGTTGGTTCCGGCTAGTTGAGCAGGTGGATCAGGCGTGCTCGCCAGGGGGTTCAGGCGGGTGTGGCAGGTGGTTTCGGTCTGTTCGGGGAGTGGTTCCGGCATCTCAGGCACATGGTTCTGGCACGTCTGAGAGGTGGTTCCGGCTGGCCCGACAGGTGTTTCCGGAGTGTCCGCCAAGTGGTTCTGTCGTAGCTGAAAGGTGATGTTGGCGTGACCGGCAGGTGGTTCCAGCCAGCCCGGCAGGTGATTCCGGAGTGTCTACCGAGTGGTTCTGGCGTACCCGGCAGGTGATTTTGGCGTGTCCAGCAGGTGGTTCCGGCAAGCTCGGCAGGTGGTACCGGCGTGTCCGGAACATGGTTCTGGCACGTCTGAGAGATGGTTCCGGCATGCCCGGCAGGTGATTCTGGAGTGTCCGGCATGTGGTTCTGGCACCTCTGAGAGGTGGTTACGGCATGCCCGGCAGGTGGTTCCGGGGTGTCTGCCGAGTGCTTCTGGCGTAGCTGGCAGGTGATTCTGGCGTGTCCAGCAGGTGGTTCTGCGGAGTGGATCAGGTGGTTCCGGCATACTCGGCAGGTGGTACCGGCGTGTCCGGAACATGGTTCTGGCAAGTCTGAGAGGTGGTTCCGGCATGCCCGACAGGTGATTCCGGAGTGTTCAGCAAGTGGTTCTGGCGTAGCCGGCAGGTCATTTTGCATTTCCGGCGGTGGTTTCGGCGAGTCAAGCCGGTGGTTCCGGTGTAGCCGGCTCTTGATTTTGGCGTGTCCACTAGGTGGTTCTGGATAGTGGATCAGCTGGTTCCTGCATACTCGGCAGGTGGTACCGGCGTGTCCAGAACATGGTTCTGGCAAGTCTGAGAGGTGGTTCCGGCACGCCCGACAGGTGATTCCGGAGCGTCCGCCAAGTGTTTCTGGCGTACCCGGCAGGTGATTTTGGCATGTCCGAGAGGTGTTTCTTGCAAGTCGAGCAGGTGGCTCAGGCATGCTCAGCTGGTGCTTCCGGCGTCTCTGGCACGTGGTTCTGGTGTGTCTGAGAGCTGGTTCTGGCATGTCCGGCAGATGATTCCGGAGTGTCCACCAAGTGGTTCTGGTATAACTGGCAGGTGATTTTGGCGTGTCAGGAAGTTGGTTCCGGCTAGTTGAGCAGGTGGATCAGGCGTGCTCGCCAGGGGGTTCAGGCGGGTGTGGCAGGTGGTTTCGGTCTGTTCGGGGAGTGGTTCCGGCATCTCAGGCACATGGTTCTGGCACGTCTGAGAGGTGGTTCCGGCTGGCCCGACAGGTGTTTCCGGAGTGTCCGCCAAGTGGTTCTGTCGTAGCTGAAAGGTGATGTTGGCGTGACCGGCAGGTGGTTCCAGCCAGCCCGGCAGGTGATTCCGGAGTGTCTACCGAGTGGTTCTGGCGTACCCGGCAGGTGATTTTGGCGTGTCCAGCAGGTGGTTCCGGCAAGCTCGGCAGGTGGTACCGGCGTGTCCGGAAGATGGTTCTGGCACGTCTGAGAGATGGTTCCGGCATGCCCGGCAGGTGATTCTGGAGTGTCCGGCATGTGGTTCTGGCACCTCTGAGAGGTGGTTACGGCATGCCCGGCAGGTGGTTCCGGGGTGTCTGCCGAGTGCTTCTGGCGTAGCTGGCAGGTGATTCTGGCGTGTCCAGCAGGTGGTTCTGCGGAGTGGATCAGGTGGTTCCGGCATACTCGGCAGGTGGTACCGGCGTGTCCGGAACATGGTTCTGGCAAGTCTGAGAGGTGGTTCCGGCATGCCCGACAGGTGATTCCGGAGTGTTCAGCAAGTGGTTCTGGCGTAGCCGGCAGGTCATTTTGCATTTCCGGCGGTGGTTTCGGCGAGTCAAGCCGGTGGTTCCGGTGTAGCCGGCTCTTGATTTTGGCGTGTCCACTAGGTGGTTCTGGATAGTGGATCAGCTGGTTCCTGCATACTCGGCAGGTGGTACCGGCGTGTCCAGAACATGGTTCTGGCAAGTCTGAGAGGTTGTTCCGGCACGCCCGACAGGTGATTCCGGAGCGTCCGCCAAGTGTTTCTGGCGTACCCGGCAGGTGATTTTGGCATGTCCGAGAGGTGTTTCTTGCAAGTCGAGCAGGTGGCTCAGGCATGCTCAGCTGGTGCTTCCGGCGTCTCTGGCACGTGGTTCTGGTGTGTCTGAGAGCTGGTTCTGGCATGTCCGGCAGATGATTCCGGAGTGTCCACCAAGTGGTTCTGGTATACCTGGCAGGTGATTTTGGCGTGTCAGGAAGGTGGTTCCGGCTAGTTGAGCAGGTGGATCAGGCGTGCTCGCCATGGGGTTCAGGCGGGTGTGGCAGGTGGTTTCGGTCTGTTCGGGGAGTGGTTCCGGCATCTCAGGCACATGGTTCTGGCACGTCTGAGAGGTGGTTCCGGCTGGCCCGACAGGTGTTTCCGGAGTGTCCGCCAAGTGGTTCTGTCGTAGCTGAAAGGTGATGTTGGCGTGACCGGCAGGTGGTTCCAGCCAGCCCGGCAGGTGATTCCGGAGTGTCTACCGAGTGGTTCTGGCGTACCCGGCAGGTGATTTTGGCGTGTCCAGCAGGTGGTTCCGGCAAGCTCGGCAGGTGGTACCGGCGTGTCCGGAACATGGTTCTGGCACGTCTGAGAGATGGTTCCGGCATGCCCGGCAGGTGATTCTGGAGTGTCCGGCATGTGGTTCTGGCACCTCTGAGAGGTGGTTACGGCATGCCCGGCAGGTGGTTCCGGGGTGTCTGCCGAGTGCTTCTGGCGTAGCTGGCAGGTGATTCTGGCGTGTCCAGCAGGTGGTTCTGCGGAGTGGATCAGGTGGTTCCGGCATACTCGGCAGGTGGTACCGGCGTGTCCGGAACATGGTTCTGGCAAGTCTGAGAGGTGGTTCCGGCATGCCCGACAGGTGATTCCGGAGTGTTCAGCAAGTGGTTCTGGCGTAGCCGGCAGGTCATTTTGCATTTCCGGCGGTGGTTTCGGCGAGTCAAGCCGGCGGTTCCGGTGTAGCCGGCTCTTGATTTTGGCGTGTCCACTAGGTGGTTCTGGATAGTGGATCAGCTGGTTCCTGCATACTCGGCAGGTGGTACCAGCGTGTCCAGAACATGGTTCTGGCAAGTCTGAGAGGTTGTTCCGGCACGCCCGACAGGTGATTCCGGAGCGTCCGCCAAGTGTTTCTGGCGTACCCGGCAGGTGATTTTGGCATGTCCGAGAGGTGTTTCTTGCAAGTCGAGCAGGTGGCTCAGGCATGCTCAGCTGGTGCTTCCGGCGTCTCTGGCACGTGGTTCTGGTGTGTCTGAGAGCTGGTTCTGGCATGTCCGGCAGATGATTCCGGAGTGTCCACCAAGTGGTTCTGGTATACCTGGCAGGTGATTTTGGCGTGTCAGGAAGGTGGTTCCGGCTAGTTGAGCAGGTGGATCAGGTGTGCTCGCCGGGGGGTTCAGGCGGGTCTGGCAGGTGGTTTCGGTCTGTTCGGGTAGTGGTTCCGGCATCTCAGGCACATGGTTCTGGCACGACTGAGAGGTGGTTGCGGCTGGCCCGACAGGTGTTTCCAAAGTGTCCGCCAAGTGGTTCTGGCGTAGCTGAAAGGTGATGTTGGCGTGACCGGCAGGTGGTTCCAGCCAGCCTGGCAGGTGATTCCGGAGTTTCTGCCGAGTGGTTCTGGCGTAGCCGGCAGGTGATTTTGGCGTGTCCAGCGGGTGGTTTTGGCGAGTCGAGCCGGTGGTTCCGGCGTGTCCAGAAGGTGTTTCCGGTCTGTCCGGCAGGTGGTTATGGCGTGTCCGGCACGAGGTTCTTGCACGTCAGAGAGTTGGTTCCAGCATGCCCGACAGGTGATTCCTGAGTGTCCGCCACGTGGTTCTGGCGTACCCGGCAGGTGATTTTGGCGTGTCTGTCAGGTGTTTCTTGCAAGTCGGGCATTTGGCTCAGGCATGCTCAGCAGGTGCTTCCGGCGTGTCTGGCACGTGGTTCTGGTGTGTCTGAGAGCTGTTTCTGGCATGTCCGGCAGATGATTCCTTAGTGTCCACCTAGTGGTTGTGGCATACCCGGCAGGTGATTTTAGCGTGTCAGGTATGTGGTTCCAGCGAGTCGAGTAGGTGGTTCCGGCGTGCTCGGCAGGTGGTTCAGGCAGGTGTGGCAGGTGGTTTCGGTCTGTTCGGGGTGTGGTTCCGGCATATCAGGCACATGGTTCTGGCACGTCTGATAGGTGGTTCCGGCCGGCCCGACAGGTGTTTCCATGGTGTCCGCCAAGTGGTTCGGGCATAGCTGGCAGGTGATGTTGGCGTGACCGGCAGGTGGTTCCAGCCAGCCCGGCAGGTGATTCTGAAGAGTTCACCAAATGGTTGTGGCGTAGCCGGTAGGTGATTTTTCGTGTGCACCAGGTGTTTCCGGTCTGTCCGGCAGGTGGTTCTGGCGTGACCGGCATGAGGTTCTGGCACGTCTGAGAGTTGGTTCTGGGATGCCCGACAGGTGATTCCGGAGTGTCCGCTCTGTGGTTCTGGCGTACCCGGCAGGTGATTTTGGCGTGTCCAGCAGGTGGTTTTGGCGAGTCGAGCAGGTGGTTCTGGCGTGCTCGGCAGGTGCTTCCGGTGTCATTGGCATGTGGTTCCGGCATGTCTGAGAGGTGGATCCGGCATGCCCGGCAGGTGGTTCCAGAGAGTCTGCCGAGTGGTACGGGAGCCAGCCCGGCAGGTGATTCCGAAGAGTTCACCAAATGGTTGTGGCATAGCCGGCAGGTGATTTTGGCGTGTCAGGAATGTGGTTCCGGCTAGTTGAGAGGTGGATCAGGCGTGCTCGCCAGGGTGTTCAGGCGGGTCTGGCAGGTGGTTTCGGTCTGTTCGGGGAGTGGTTCCGGCATCTCAGGCACATGGTTATGGCACGTCTGAGAGGTGGTTCCGGCCGGCCCGACAGGTGTTTCCGGAGTCTCCGCCAAGTGGTTCTGGCGTAGCTGATAGGTGATGTTGGCGTGACCGGCAGGTGGTTCCAGCCAGCCCGGCAGGAGATTCCGGAGTGTCTCCCGAGTGGTTCTGTCATAGCCGGCAGGTGATTTTGGCGTGTCCAGCGGGTGGTTTTGGCGAGTCGAGCAGGTGGTTCTGGCGTGCTCGGCAGGTGCTTCCGGTGTCATTGGCATGTGGTTCCGGCATGTCTGAGAGGCGGTTACGCCATGCCCGGCAGGTGATTCCGGAGTGTTCCCCAAGTGCTTCTGGCGTAGCCGGCAGGTGATTTTGCATGTCCGGCAATGGTTCCGGCGAGTCGAGCCGGTGGTTCCGGCATGTCCAGCAGGTGGTTCCGGCACGCCCGGCAGGTGATTCCGGAGTGTGCGGCATGTGGTTCTGGCACCTCTGCGAGGTGGTTCCGGCATGCCCAGCAGGTGATACCGGAATGTCCGGCATTTGGTTCTGGCACCTTTGAGAGGTGGTTCCGGAATGCCTGGCATGTGATTCGGGAGTGTCTGCCGAGTGGTTCTGGCGTAGCCGGCAGGTGATTTTGCATGTCCGGCAATGGTTCCGGCGAGTCGAGCCGGTGGTTCCGGCATGCCCAGCAGGTGATACCGGAATGTCTGGCATTTGGTTCTGGCACCACTGAGAGGTGGTTCCGGAATGCCTGGCCTGTGATTCCGGAGTGTCTGCCGAGTGGTTCTGGCGTAGCCGGCAGTTGATTTTGGCATGTCCACTAGGTCGTTCTGGGGAGTGGATCAGCTAGTTCCGGCATACTCGGCAGGTGGTACCGGTGTGTCCGGAACATGGTTCTGGCAAGTCTGAGAGGCGGTTCCGGCATGCCCGACAGGTGATTCCGGAGTGTTCGCCAAGAGGTTCTGGCGTAGCCAGCAGGTCATTTTGCATTTCCAGCGGTGGTTCCGGCGAGTCGAGCCGGTGGTTCCGGCGTGTCCGGCAGGTGGTTCTGGCGTGACCGGCACGAGGTTCTGGCACGTCTGAGAGTTGGTTCCGGCATGCCCGACAGGTGATTCCGGAGTGTCCGCCACGTGGTTCTGGCGTTCCCGGCAGGTGATTTTGGCGTGTCTGGCAGGTGTTTCTTGCCAGTCGAGCATTTGGCTCAGGCATGCTCAGCAGGTGATTCCGGCGTGTCTGGCACGTGGTTCTGGTGTGTCTGAGAGCTGGTTCTGGCATGTCCGGCAGATGATTCCTGAGTGTCCACCAAGTGGTTCTCGTATAACTGGCAGGTGATTTTGGCGTGTCAGGAAGGTGGTTCCGGCTAGTTGAGCAGGTGGATCAGGCGTGCTCGCCAGGGGTTTCAGGCGGGTCTGGCAGGTGGTTTCGGTCTGTTCGGGGAGTGGTTCCGGCATCTCAGGCACATGGTTCTGGCACGTCTGATAGGTGGTTCCGGCCGGCCCGAAAGGTGTTTCCAGAGTGTCCGCCAAGTGGTTCTGGCGTAGCTGAAAGGTGATGTTGGCGTGACAGGCAGGTGGTTCCAGCCAGCCCGGCAGGTGATTCCGGAGTGTCTGCCGAGTGGTTCTCTCATAGCCGGCAGGTGATTTTGGCGTGTCCAGCAGGTGGTTTTGGCGAGTAGAGCAGGTGGTTCTGGCGTGCTCGGCAGGTGCTTCCAGTGTCATTGGCATGTGGTTCCGGCATGTCTGAGAGGTGGTTCCGCCATGCCCGGCAGGTGATTCCGGAGTGTTCGCCAAGTGGTTCTGGCGTAGCCGGCAGGTGATTTTGCATGTCCGGCAATGGTTCCGGGGAGTCGAGCCGGTGTTTCCGGCACGCCCGGCAGGTGATTCCGGAGTGTGCGGCATGTGGTTCTGGCACCTCTGAGAGGTGGTTCCGGCATGCCCAGCAGGTGATACTGGAATGTCCGGCATTTGGTTCTGGCACCTTTGAGAGGTGGTTCCGGCATGCCCAGCAGGTGGTTCCGGAGTGTCTGCCGAGTGGTTCTGGCATAGCCGGCAGGTGATTCTGGCGTGTCCAGCAGGTGGTTCTGGGGTGTGGATCAGGTGGTTCCTGCATACTCGGCAGGTGGTACCGGCGTGTCCGGAACATGGTTCTGGCAAGTCTGAGAGGTGGTTCCGGCATGCCCGACAGGTGATTCCGGAGTGTTCGCCAAGTGGTTCTGGCGTAGCCGGCAGGTCATTTTGCATGTCCGGCGGTGGTTCCGGCAAGTCGAGCCGGTGGTTCCGGCGTGTCCAGCAGGTGTTTCCTGTCTGTCCGGCAGGTGCTTCTGGCGTGTCCGGCACGAGGTTCTGGCACGTCTGAGAGTTGGTTCCGGCATGCCCGGCAGGTGATTCCGGAGTGTCCGCCACGTGGTTCTGGCGTACCCGGCAGGTGATTTTAGCGTGTCAGGTAGGTGGTTCCAGCGAGTAGAGTAGGTGGTTCCGGCGTGCTCGGCAGGTGGTTCAGGCGGGTCTGGCATGTGGTTTCGGTCTTTTCGGGGTGTGGTTCCGGCATCTCAGGCACATGGTCCTGGCACGTCTGATACGTGGTTCCGGCCGGCCCGACAGTTGTTTCCATGGTGTCCGCCAAGTGGTTCTGGCATAGCTGGCAGGTGATGTTGGCGTGACCGGCAGGTGGTTCCAGCCAGCCCGGCAGGTGATTGCGAAGAGTTCACCAAATGGTTGTGGCGTAGCCGGCAGGTGATTTTGGCGTGTCCAGCAGGTTGTTTTGGCGAGTCGAGCAGGTGGTTCTGGCGTGCTCGACAGGTGCTTCCGGTGTCATTGGCATGTGGTTCCGGCATGTCTGAGAGGTGGTTCCGCCATGCCCGGCAGGTGATTCCGGAGTGTTCGCCAAGTGGTTCTGGCGTAGCCGGCAGGTGATTTTGCATGTCCGGCAATGGTTCCGGCTAGTCGAGCCGGTGGTTCCGGCATGTCCGGCAGGTGGTTCCGGCATGCCCGGCAGGTGATTCCGGAGTGTCCGGCATGTGGTTCTGGCACCTCTGAGAGGTGGTTCCGGCATGCCCGGCAGTTGGTTACGGAGTGTCTGCCGAGTGGTTCTGGAGTAGCCGGCAGGTGATTTTGGCGTGTCTGGCAGGTGTTTCTTGCAAGTTGAGCATTTGGCTCAGGCATGCTCAGCAGGTGCTTCCGGCATGTCTGGCACGTGGTTCTGGTGTGTCTGAGAGCTGGTTCTGGCATGTCCGGCAGATGATTCCGGAGTGTCCACCAAGTGGTTCTCGTATACCCGGCAGGTGATTTTAGCGTGTCAGGTAGGTGGTTCCGGCGAGTCAAGAAGGTGGTTCCGGTGTGCTCGGCAGGTGGTTCAGGCGGGTCTGGCAGGTGGTTTCGGACTGTTCGGGGTGTGGTTCCGGCATCTCAGGCACATGGTTCTGGCACGTCTGATAGGTGGTTCCGGCCGGCCCGACTGGTGTTTCCATGGTGTCCGTCAAGTGGTTCCTGCATAGCTGGGAGGTGATGTTGGCCTGACCGGCAGGTGATTCCAGCCAGCCTGGCAGGTGATTCCGAAGGGTTCACCAAATGGTTGTGGCGTAGCCGGCAGGTGATTTTTCGTGTGCACCAGGTGTTTCCGGTCTGTCCGGCAGGTGGTTCTGGCGTGACCGGCATGAGGTTCTGGCACGTCTGAGAGTTGGTTCCAGGATGCCCAACATGTGATTCCGGAGTGTCCGCTGCGTGGTTCTGGCGTACCCGGCAGGTGATTTTGGCGTGTCTGGCAGGTGCTTCTTGCCAGTCAAGCATGTGGCTCAGACATGCTCAGCAAGTGCTTCCGGCGTGTCTGGCACGTGGTTCTGGTGTGTCTGAGAGCTGGTTCAGGCATGTCCGGCAGATGATTCCGGAGTGTCCACCAAGTGGTTGTGGCATACCCGGCAGGTGATTTTAGCGTGTCAGGTACGTGGTTCCAGTGAGTCGAGTAGGTGGTTCCGGCGTGCTCGGCAGGTGGTTCAGGCGGGTCTGGCAGGTGGTTTCGGTCTGTTCGGGGTGTGGTTCCGGCATCTCAGGAACATGGTTCTGGCACGTCTGATAGGTGGTTCCGGCCGGCCCGACAGGTGTTTCCATGGTGTCCGCCAAGTGGTTCTGGCATAGCTGGCAGGTGATGTTGGCGTGACCGGCAGGTGGTTCCAGCCAGCCCGGCAGGTGATTCCGAAGAGTTCACCAAATGGTTGTGGCGTAGCCGGCAGGTGATTTTGGCGTGTCCAACAGGTGGTTTTGGCGAGTCGAGCAGGTGGTTCTGGCGTGCTCGGCAGGTGCTTCCGGTGTCATTGGCATGTGGTTCCGGCATGTCTGAGAGGTGGTTCCGCCATGCCCGGCAGGTGATTCCGGAGTGTTCGCCAAGTGGTTCTGGCGTAGCCGGCAGGTGATTTTGCATGTCCGGCAATGGTTCCGGGGAGTCGAGCCGGTGGTTCCGGCATGTCCGGCAGGTGGTTCCGGCATGCCCGGCAGGTGATTCCGGAGTGTCCGGCATGTGGTTCTGGCACCTCTGAGAGGTGGTTCCGGGATGCCCGGCAGGTGATACCGGAGTGTCCGGCATTTGGTTCTGGCACCTCTGAGAGGTGTTTCCGGAATGCCTGGCATGTGATTCCGGAGTGTCTGCCGAGTGGTTCTGGCGTAGCCGGCAGGTGATTTTGGCGTGTCCAGCAGGTGGTTCCGACGAGCTCGGCAAGTGGTTCCGGCATGTCTGGAACATTGTTCTGGCACGTCTGAGAGATGGTTCCCGCATGCCCGGCAGTTGGTTACGGAGTGTCTGCCGAGTGGTTCTGGAGTAGCCGGCAGGTGATTCTGGCGTATCCAGCTGGTGGTTCTGGGGAGTGGATCAGGTGGGTCGGGCATACTCGGCAGGTGGTACCGGCGTGTCCGGAACATGGTTCTGGCAAGTCTGAGAGGTGGTTCCGGCATGCACGACAGGTGATTCCGGAGTGTTCGCCAAGTGGTTCTGGCAAAGCTGGCAGGTCATTTTGCATGTCCGGCGGTGGTTCCGGCGAGTCGAGCTGTTGGTTCCGGCGTGTCCAGCAGGTGTTTCCGGTCTGTCCGGCAGGTGTTTCTGGCGTGACCGTCACGAAGTTCTGGCATGTCTGAGAGTTGGTTCCGGCATGCCCGACAGGTGATTCCGGTGCGTCCGCCAAGTGGTTCTGGCATAGCTGGCAGGTGATGTTGGCGTGACCGGCAGGTGGTTTCAGCCAGTAAGGCAGGTGATTCCGAAGTGTTCACCAAATGGTTGTTGCGTATCCGGAAGGTAATTTTGGCGTTTCCAGCAGGTGGTTTTGGCGAGTCGAGCAGGTGGTTCCGGCGTGTCCAGCAAGTGTTTCCGGTCTGTCCGGCAGGTGGTTCTGGCGTGACCGGCACGAGGTTCTGGCACGTCTGAGAGTTGGTTACGTCATGCCCGACAGTGGATTCCGGAGTGTCCGCCACGTGGTTTTGTCGTACCCGGCAGGTGATTTTGGCGTGTCTGGCAGGTGCTTCTTGCAAGTCGAGCATTTGGCTCAGGCATGCTCAGCAGGTGCTTCCGGCGTGTCTGGCACGTGGTTCTGGTGTGCCTGAGAGCTGGTTCTGTCATGTCCGGCAGATGATTCCGGAGTGTCCACCAAGTGGTTGTGGCATACCCGGCAGGTGATTTTAGCGTGTCAGGTAGGTGGTTCCAGCGAGTCGAGTAGGTGGTTCCGGCGTGCTCGGAAGGTGGTTCAGGCGGGTCTGGCAGGTGGTTTCGTCTGTTGGGGGTGTGGTTCCGGCATCTCAGGCACATGGTTCTGGCACGCCTGACAGATGGTTCCGGCATGCCCGGCAGGTGATTCGGGAGTGTCCGGCATGTGGTTCTGGCACCTCTGAGAGGTGGTTCCGGCATGCCCGGCAGGTGATTCCGGAGTGTCCGGCATGCGGTTCTGGCACCTCTGAGAGGTGGTTCCGGCATGCCCGGCAGTTGGTTACGGAGTGTCTGCCAAGTGGTCCTGGAGTAGCCGGCAGGTGATTCTGGCGTATCCAGCAGGTGGTTCTGGGGAGTGGATCAGGTGGTTCCGGCATACTCGGCAGGTGGTACCGGCGTGTCCGGAACATGGTTCTGGCAAGTCTGAGAGGTGGTTCGGTCAGGCCCGACAGGTGATTCCAGAGTGTTCGCCAAGTGGTTCTGGCATAGCCGGCAGGTCATTTTGCATGTCCGGCGGTGGTTCCGGCGAGTCGAGCCGGTGGTTGCGGCGTATCCAGCAGGTGTTTCCTGTCTGTCCGGCAGGTGGTTCTGGCGTGACCGGCACGAGGTTCTGGCACGTCTGAGAGTTGGTTCCGGCATGCCCGACAGGTGATTCCGGAGGTTCCGCCACGTGGTTCTGGCGTACCCGGCAGGTGATTTTGGCGTGTCAGGCAGGTGTTTCTTGCAAGTCGAGCATTTGGCTCAGGCATGCTCAGCAGGTGCTTCCGGCGTGTCCGGCACGTGGTTCTGGTGTGTCTGAGAGTTGGTTCTGGCATGTCCGGCAGCTGATTCTGGAGTGTCCACCAAGTGGTTCTTGTATACCTGGCAGGTGATTTTGGCGTGTCAGGAAGTTGGTTCCGGCTAGTTGAGCAGGTGGATCAGGCGTGCTCACCAGGGGGTTCAGGCGGGTCTGGCAGGTGGTTTCGGTCTGTTCGGGGAGTGGTTCCGGCATCTCAGGCACATGGTTCTGGCACGTCTGAGAGGTAGTTCCGGCCGGCCCGACAGGTGTTTCCGGAGTGTCCGCCAAGTGGTTCCGGCGTAGCTGAAAGGTGATGTTGGCGTGACTGGCAGGTGGTTCCAGCCAGCCCAGCAGGTGATTCCGGAGTGTCTGCCGAGTGGTTCTGGTGTAGCCGGCAGGTGATTTTGGCGTGTCCAGCAGGTGGTTCCTGCGAGCTCGGCAGGTGGTACCAGCGTGTCCGGAACATGGTTCTGGCATGTCTGAGAGATGGTTCCGTCATGCCAGGCAGGTGATTCCGGAGTGTCCGGCATTTGGTTCTGGCACCTCTGAGAGGTGGTTCCGGCATGCCCGGCAGGTGGTTCCGGAGTGTCTGCCGAGTGGTTCTGGCGTAGTCGGCAGGTGATTCTGGCGTGTCCAGCTGGTGGTTGTGGGGAGTGGATCAGGTGGTTCCGGCATACTCGGCAGGTGGTACCTGCGTGTCCGGAACATGGTTCTGGCAAGTCTGAGAGGTGGTTCCGGCATGCCCGACAGGTGATTCCGGAGTGTTCGCCAAGTGGTTCTGGCGTAGCCGGCAGGTCATTTTGCATGTCCAGGGGTGGTTCCGGCGAGTTGAGCCGGTGGTTCCGGCGTGTCCGGCAGGTGGTTCTGGCGTGACCGGCACGAGGTTCTGGCACGTCTGAGAGTTGGTTCCGGCATGCCCGACAGGTGATTCCGGAGTGTCCGCCACATGGTTCTGGCGTACCCGGCAGGTGATTTTGGCGTGTCTGAAAGGTGTTCTTGCAAGTCGAGCATTTGGCTCAGGCATGCTCAGCAGGTGCTTCCGGCGTGTCTGGCATGTGGTTCTGGTGTGTCTGAGAGCTGGTTGTGGCATGTCCGGCAGATGATTCCGGAGTGTCCACCAAGAGGTTGTGGCATACCCGGCAGGTGATTTTAGCGTGTCAGGTAGGTGGTTCCAGCGAGTCGAGTAGGTGGTTCCGGCGTGCCCGGCAGGTGGTTCAGGCGGGTCTGGCAGGTGCTTTCTGTCTGTTCGGGGTGTGGTTCCGGCATCTCAGGCACATGGTTCTGGCACGTCTGATAGGTGGTTCCGGCCGGCCCCACAGGTGTTTCCATGGTTTCCGCCAAGTGGTTCTGGCACAGCTGGCAGGTGATGTTGGCGTGACCGGCAGGTGGTTCCAGCCAGCCCGGCAGGTGATTCCGAAGTGTTCACCAAATGGTTGTGGCGTAGCCGGCAGGTGATTTTGGCGTGTCCAGCTGGTGGTTTTGGCGAGTCGAGGAGGTGGTTCTGGCGTGCTCGGCAGGTGCTTCCGGTGTCATTGGCATGTGGTTCCGGCATGTCTGAGAGGTGGTTCCGCCATGCCCGGCAGGTAATTCCGGAGTGTTCGCCAAGTGGTTCTGGCATAGCCGGCAGGTGATTTTGCATGTCCGGCAATGGTTCCGGCGAGTCGAGCCGGTGGTTCCGGAATGTCCGGCAGGTGGTTCCGGCATGCCCGGCAGGTAATTCCGGAGTGTCCGGCATGTGGTTCCAGCATGCCCGACAGGTGATTCCGGAGTGTCCGGCATGTGGTTCTGGCACCTCTGAGAGGTGGTTCCGACATGCCCGGCAGGTGATACCGGAGTCTCCGGCATTTGGCTTTGGCACCTATGAGAGGTGGTTCCGGAATGCCTGACCTGTGATTCCGGAGTGTCTGCCGAGTGGTTCTGGCGTAGCCGGCAGTTGATTTTGGCGTGTCCACTAGGTGGTTGTGGGGAGTGGATCAGCTGGTTCCGGCATACTCGGCAGGTTGTACCAGCGTGTCCAGAACATGGTTCTGGCAAGTCTGAGAGGTGGTTCCGGCACGCCCGACAGGTGATTCCGGAGCGTCCGCCAAGTGTTTCTGTCGTACCCGGCAGGTGATTTTGGCATGTCCGACAGGTGTTTCTTGCGAGTCGAGCAGGTGGCTCAGGCATGCTCAGCTGGTGCTTCCGGCGTCTCTGGCGCGTGGTTGGGGTGTGTCTGAGAGCTGGTTCTGGCATGTCCGGCAGATGATTCCGGAGTGTCCGACATGTGGTTCTGGCACCACTGAGAGGTGGTTCCGGCATGCTCGGCAGGTGATTCCGGAGTGTCTGCCGAGTGGTTCTGGCATAGCCGGCAGGTGATTCTGGCGTGCCAAGCAGGTGGTTCTGGGGAGAGGATCAGGTGGTTCCAGCATACTCGGTAGGTGGTTCGGGCGTGACCGGAACGAGGTTCTGGCACGTCTGAGAGTTGGTTCCGTCATGCCCGACAGTGGATTCCGGAGTGTCCGCCACGTGGTTTTGTTATACCCGGCAGGTGATTTTGGCGTGTCTGGCAGGTGCTTCTTGCAAGTCGAGCATTTGGCTCAGGCATGCTCAGCAGGTGCTTCCGGCATGTCTGGCACGTGGTTCTGGTGTGTCTGAGAGCTGGTTCTGGCATGTCCGGCAGATGATTCCGGAGTGTCCACCAAGTGGTTCTGGCATAGCCGGCAGGTCATTTTGCATGTCCGGCGGTGGTTCCGGCGAGTCGAGCCGGTGGTTGCGGCGTATCCAGCAGGTGTTTCCGGTCTGTCCGGCAGGTGGTTCTGGCGTGACCGGCATGAGGTTCTGGCACGTCTGAGAGTTGGTTCCGGCATGCCCGACAGGTGATTCCGGAGGTTCCGCCACGTGGTTCTGGCGTACCCGGCAGGTGATTTTGGCGTGTCAGGCAGGTGTTTCTTGCAAGTCGAGCATTTGGCTCAGGCATGCTCAGCAGGTGCTTCCGGCGTGTCTGGCACGTGGTTCTGGTGTGTCTGAGAGCTGGTTCTGGCATGTCCGGCAGATGATTCCGGAGTGTCCACCAGGTGGTTGTGGCATACCTGGCAGGTGATTTTAGCGTGTCAGGTAGGTGGTTCCGGCGAGTCGAGTAGGCGGTTCCGGCGTGCTCGGCAGGTGGTTCAGGCGGGTCTGGCAGGTGTTTTCGGTCTGTTCGGGGTGTGGTTCCGGCATCTCAGGCACATGTTTCTGGCAAGTCTGAGAGGTGGTTCCGGCATGCCCGACAGGTGCTTCCGGAGTGTTCGCCAAGTGGTTCTGGCGTAGCCGGCAGGTCATTTTGCATGTCCGGCGGTGGTTCCGGCGAGTCGAGCCGGTGGTTCCGGCGTAGCCGGAAGTTGATTTTGGCGTGTCCACTAGGTGGTTCTGGGGAGTGGATCAGCTGGTTCCGGCATACTCGGCAGGTGGTACCGGCGTGTCCAGAACATGGTTCTGGCAAGTCTGAGAGGTGCTTCCGGCACGCCCGACAGGTGATTCCGGAGCGTCCGCCAAGTGTTTCTGGCGTACCCGGCAGGTGATTTTGGCATGTCCGACAGGTGTTTCTTGCGAGTCGAGCAGGTGGCTCAGGCATGCTCTGCTGGTGCTTCCGGCGTCTCTCGCACGTGGTTCTGGTGTGTCTGAGAGCTGGTTCTGGCATGTCCGGCAGATGATTCCGGAGTGTCCACCAAGTGGTTCTTGTATACCTGGCAGGTGATTTTGGCATGTCAGGAAGTTGGTTCCGGCTAGTTGAGCAGGTGGATCAGGCGTGCTCGCCAGGGGGTTCAGGCGGGTCTGGCAGGTGGTTTCGGTCTGTTCGGGGAGTGGTTCCGGCATCTCAGGCACATGGTTCTGGCACGTCTGAGAGGTAGTTCCGGCCGGCCCGACAGGTGTTTCCGGAGTGTCCGCCAAGTGGTTCCGGCGTAGCTGAAAGATGATGTTGGCGTGACCGGCAGGTGGTTCCAGCCAGCCCTGCAGGTGATTCCGGAGTGTCTGCCGAGTGGTTCTGGTGTAGCCGGCAGGTGATTTTGGCGTGTCCAGCAGGTGGTTCCTGCGAGCTCGGCAGGTGGTACCAGCGTGTCCGGAACATGGTTCTGGCATGTCTGAGAGATGGTTCCGTCATGCCAGGCAGGTGATTCCGGAGTGTCCGGCATTTGGTTCTGGCACGTCTGATAGGTGGTTCCGGCCGGCCCCACAGGTGTTTCCATGGTTTCCGCCAAGTGGTTCTGGCACAGCTGGCAGGTGATGTTGGCGTGACCGGCAGGTGGTTCCAGCCAGCCCGGCAGGTGATTCCGAAGTGTTCACCAAATGGTTGTGGCGTAGCCGGCAGGTGATTTTGGCGTGTCCAGCTGGTGGTTTTGGCGAGTCGAGGAGGTGGTTCTGGCGTGCTCGGCAGGTGCTTCCGGTGTCATTGGCATGTGGTTCCGGCATGTCTGAGAGGTGGTTCCGACATGCCAGGCAGGTGTTTCCGGAGTGTCCGCCAAGTGTTTCTGGCGTACCCAGTGGGTGATTTACGCCTGTCTGACAGGTGTATCTTGCCAGTAGAGCAGGTGGCTGAGGCATGCTCAGCAGGTGCTTCCGGCGTCTCTGGCACGTGGTTCTGGTGTGTCTGAGAGCTGGTTCTGGCATCTCCGGCAGATGATTCCGGAGTGTCCACCAAGTGGTTCTTGTATACCTGGCAGGTGATTTTGGCGTGTCGGGAAGTTGGTTCCGGCTAGTTGAGCAGGTGGAACAGGCGTGCTCGCCAGGGGGTTCAGGCGGGTCTGGCAGGTGGTTTCGGTCTGTTCGGGGAGTGGTTCCGGCATCTCAGGCTCATGGTTCTGGCACGTCTGAGAGGTGGTTCCGGCCGGCCCGACGGGCGTTTCCATGGTGTCCGCCAAGTGGTTGTGGCATAGCTGGCAGGTGATGTTGGCGTGACCGGCAGGTGGTTCCAGCAAGCCCGGCAGGTGATTCCGAAGAGTTCACCAAATGGTTGTGGCAGTGCCGGCAGGTGATTTTGGCGTGTCCAGCAGGTGGTTTTGGCGAGTCGAGCATGTGGTTCTGGCGTGCTCGGCAGGTGCTTCCGGTGTCATTGGCATGTGGTTCCGGCATGTCTGAGAGGTGGTTCTGGCATGCCCGGCAGGTGGTTCCGGAGAGTCTGCCGAGTGGTTCTGGAGCCAGCCCGGGAGGTGATTCCGGAGTGTTCGCCAAGTGGTTCTGTCGTAGCCGGCAGGTGATTTTGCATGTCCGGCAATGGTTCCGGCGAGTAGAGCCGGTGGTTCTGGCATGTCCAGCATGTGGTTCCGGCATGTCCGGCAGGTGGTTCCGGCATGCCCGGCCGGTGATTCCGGAGTGTCCGGCATGTGGTTCTGGCACCTCTGAGAGGTGGTTCCGGTATGCCCGGCTTGTGATACCGGAGTGTTCGCCAAGTGGTTCTGGCGTGGCCGGCAGGTGATTTGGCATGTCCGGCAATGGTTCCTGCGAGTCGAGCCGGTGGCTCCGGAATATCCGGCAGGTGGTTCCGGCATGTCCGGCAGGTGGTTCCGGCATGTCCAGCATGTGGTTCCGGCATGCCCTGCAGGTGATTCCGGAGTGTCCGGCATGTGGTTCTGGCACGTCTGAGAGGTGGTTCCGGCATGCCCGGCAGGTGATACCGGAGTCTCCGGCATTTGGTTCTGGCACCTCTGAGAGGTGGTTCCGGAATGCCTGGCCTGTGATTCCGGAGAGTATGCCGAGTGGTTCTGGCGTAGCCGGCAGTTGATTTTGGCGTGTCCACTAGGTGGTTCTGGGGAGTGGATCAGCTGGTTGCGGCATACTCAGCAGGTGGTACCGGCGTGTCCAGAACATGGTTCTGGCAAGTCTGAGAGGTGGTTCCGGCACGCCCGACAGGTGATTCCGTAGCATCCACCAAGTGGTTCTTGTATACCTGGCAGGTGATTTTGGCGTGTCAGGCAGTTGGTTCCGGCTAGTTGAGCAGGTGGATCAGGCGTGCTCGCCAGGGGGTTCAGGCGGGTCTGGCAGGTGGTTTCGGTCTGTTCGGGGTGTGGTTCCGGCATCTCAGGCACATGGTTCTGGCACGTCTGATAGGTGGTTCCGGCCGGCCCGACAGGTGTTTCCATGTTGTCCTCCAAGTGGTTCTGGCATAGCTGGCAGGTGATGATGCCGTGACCCTCAGGTGGTTCCAGCCAGCTCGGCAGGTGATTCCGAAGAGTTCACCAAATGGTTGTGGCGTAGCCGGCAGGGGATTTTGGCATGTCCAGCAGGTGGTTTTGGCGAGTCGAGCAGGTGGTTCTGGCGTGCTCGGCATGTGCTTCCGGTGTCATTGGCATGTGGTTCCGGCATGTCTGAGAGGTGGTTCCGCCATGCCCGGCAGGTGATTCCGGAGTGTTCGCCAAGTGGTTCTGGCATAGCCGGCAGGTGATTTTGCATGTCCGGCAATGGTTCCGGCGAGTCGAATCGGTGGTTCCGGCATGTCCAGCAGTTGGTTCCGGCATGCCCGGCAGGTGATTCTGGAGTGTCCGGAATGTGGTTCTGGCACCTCTGAGAGGTGGTTCCGGCATGCCCGGCACGTGATACCGGAGTCTCCGGCATTTGGTTCTGGCACCTCTGAGAGCTGGTTCCGGAATGCCTGGCCTGTGATTCCGGAGTGTCTGCCGAGTGGTTCTGGCGTAGCCGGCAGTTGATTTTGGCGTGTCCACTAGGTGGTTCTGGGGAGTGGATCAGCTGGTTCCGGCATACTCGGCAGGTGGTACCGGCGTGTCCAGAACATGGTTCTGGCAAGTCTGAGAGGAGGTTGCGGCACGCCCGACAGGTGATTCTGGAGCGTCTGCCAAGTGTTTCTGGCGTAGCTGGCAGGTGATTTTGGCGTGTCCTGCAGGTGGTTCCGGCGAGCTCGGCAGGTGGTAGCAGCGTGTCCGGAACATGGTTCTGGCACGTCTGAGAGATGGTTCCGGCATGCCCGGCAGGTGATTCCGGAGTGTCCGGCATGTGGTTCTGGCACCTCTGAGAGGTGGTTCTGGCATGCCCGGCAGGTGGTTCCGGAGTGTCTGCCGAGTGGTTCTGGCGTAGTCGGCAGGTGATTCTGGCGTGTCCAGCAGGTGGTTCTGGGGAGTGGATCAGGTGGTTCCGGCATACTCGGTAGGTGGTACCGGCGTGTCCGGAAAATGGTTCTGGCAAGTCTGAGAGGCGGTTCCGGCATGCCCGACATGTTATTCCGGAGTGTTCGCCAAGTGGTTCTGGGGTAGCCGGCAGGTGATTTTGCATGTCCGGCAATGGTTCCGGCGAGTCGAGCCCGTGGTTCCGGCATGCCTGGCAGGTGATTCCGGAGTCTCCGGCATGTGGTTCTGGCACCTCCGAGAGGTGGTTCCGGCATGCCCGGCAGGTGATATCGGAGTGTTCGCCAAGTGGTTCTGGCGTAGCCGGCAGGTGATTTTGCATGTCCGGCAATGGTTCCGGAGAGTCGAGGCGTGGTTCCGGAATGTCCGGCAGGTGGTTCCGGCATGTCCGGCATGTGGTTCCGGCATGTCCAGCACGTGGTTCCAGCATGCACAGCAGGTGATTCCGGAGTGTCCGTCATGCGGTTCTGGCACCCCTGAGAGGTGGTTCCGGCATGCCCGGCAGGTGATACCGGAGTGTCCGGCATGTGGTTCTGGCACCTCTGAGAGGTGGTTCCCTCATGCCCGGCAGTTGGTTACGGAGTGTCTGCCGAGTGGTTCTGGAGTAGCCGGCAGGTGATTCTGGCGTATCCAGCAGGTGGTTCTGGGGAGTGGATCAGGTGGTTCCGGCCTACTCGGAAGGTGGTACCGGCGTGTCCGGAACATGGTTCTGGCACCTCTGAGAGTTGGTTCCGGCATGCCCGACAGGTGATTCCGGAGTGTCCGCCACGTGGTTCTGGCGTACCCGGCAGGTGATTTTGGCGTGTCTGGCAGGTGTTTCTTGCAAGTCGAGCATTTGGCTCAGGCATGCTTAGCAGGTGCTTCCGGCGTGTCTGGCACGTGGTTCTGCTGTGTTGGAGAGCTGGTTATGGCATGTCCGGCAGATGATTCCGGAGTGTCCACCAAGTGGTTGTGGCATACCCGGCAGGTGATTTTAGCGTGTCAGGTAGGTGGTTCGAGTGAGTCGAGTAGGTGGTTCCGGCGTGTTCGGCAGGTGGTTCAGGGGGGTCTGGCAGGTGGTTTCGGTCTGTTCGGGGTGTGGTTCCGGCATCTCAGGTACATGGTTCTCGCACGTCTGATAGGTGGTTCCGGCCGGCCAGACAGGTGTTTCCATGTTGTCCGCCAAGTGGTTCTGGCATAGCTGGCAGGTGATGTTGGCGTGACCGGCAGGTGGTTCCAGCCAGCCCGGCAGGTGATTCCGAAGTGTTCACCAAATGGTTGTGGCGTAGCCGGCAGGTGATTTTGGCGTGTCCAGCAGGTGGATTTGGCGAGTCGAGCAGGTGGTTCTGCCATGCCCGGCAGGTGATTCCGGAGTGTTCGCCAAGTGGTTCTGGCGTAGCCGGCAGGTGATTTTGCATGTCCGGCAATGGTTCCGGCGAGTCGAGCCGGTGGTTCCGGAATGTCCGGCAGGTGATTCCGGCATGTCCAGCACGTGGTTCCGGCATGCCCGGCAGGTGATTCCGGAGTGTCCGGCATGTGGTTCTGGCACCTCTGAGAGGTGGTTCCGGCATGCCCGGCAGGTGATGCCGGAGTCTCGGCATTTGGTTCTGGCACCTCTGAGAGGTGGTTCCGGAATGCCTGGCATGTGATTCCGGAGTGTCTGCCCAGTGGTTCTGGCGTAGCCGGCAGGTGATTTTGGCGTGTCCAGCAGGTGGTTTTGGCGAGTCGAGCAGGTGGTTCTGGCGTGCTCGGCAGGTGCTTCCGGTGTCATTGGCATGTGGTTCCAGCATGTCTGAGAGGTGGATCCGCCATGCCCGGCAGGTGATTCCGGAGTGTTCGCCAAGTGCTTCTGGCGTAGCCGGCAGGTCATTTTGCATGTCCGGCGGTGGTTCCGGCGAGTCGAGCCGCTCGTTCCGGCGTGTCCGGCAGTTGGTTTTGGCGTGACCGGCACGAGGTTCTGGCAGGTCTGAGAGTTGGTTCCGGCATGCCCGACAGGTGATTCCGGAGTGTCCGGCATGTGGTTCTGGCACCTCTGAGAGGTGTTTCCGGAATGCCTGGCATGTGATTCCGGAGTGTCTGCCGAGTGGTTCTGGCGTAGCCGGCAGTTGATTTTGGCGTGTCCACTAGGTGGTTCTGGGGAGTGGAACAGCTGGTTCCGGCATACTCGGCAGGTGGTACCGGTGTGTTCAGAACATGGTTCTGGCAAGTCTGAGAGGTGGTTCCAGCACGCCTGACAGGTGATTCCGGAGCGTCCGCCAAGTGTTTCTGGCGTACCCTGCAGGTGATTTTGGCATGTCCGACAGGTGTTTCTTGCGAGTCGAGCAGGTTGCTCAGGCATGCTCAGCTGGTGCTTCCGGCGTCTCTGGCCCGTGGTTCTGGTGTGTCTGAGAGCTGGTTCTGGCATGTCCGGCAGATGATTCCGGAGTGTCCACCAAGTGGTTCTGGTATACCTGGCAGGTGATTTTGGCGTGTCAGGAAGTTGGTTTCGGCTAGTTGAGCAGGTGGATCAGGCGTGCTCGCCAGGGGGTTCAGGCGGGTCTGGCAGGTGGTTTCGGTCTGTTCGGGGAGTGGTTCCGGCATCTCAGGCACATGGTTCTGGCACGTCTGAGAGGTGGTTCCGGCCGGCCTGACAGGTGATTCCGGAGTTTCCGCCAATTGGTTCCGGGGTAGCTGAAAGGTGTTGTTGGCGTGAACGGCAGGTGGTTCCAGCCAGCCCGGCAGGTGATTCCGAAGAGTTCACCAAATGGTTGTGGTGTAGCCGGCAGGTGATTTTCCCGTGTCCAGCAGGTGGTTTTGGCGAGTCGAGCAGGTGATTCTGGCGTGCTCGGCAGGTGCTTCCGGTGTCATTGGCATGTGGTTCCGGCATGTCTGAGAGGTGGTTCCGCCATGCCCGGCAGGTGATTCCGGAGTGTTCGCCAAGTGGTTCTGGCGTAGCCGGCAGGTGATTTTGCTTGGCCGGCAATGGTTCCGGCGAGTCGAGCCTGTGGTTCCGGCATGTCCGGCAGGTGGTTCCGACATGCCCGGCAGGTGATTCCGGAGTGTCCGGCATGTGGTTCTGGCACCTCTGAGAGGTGTTTCCGGAATGCCTGGCATGTGATTCCGGAGTGTCTGCCGAGTGGTTCTGGCGTAGCCGGCAGTTGATTTTGGCGTGTCCACTAGGTGGTTCTGGGGAGTGGAACAGCTGGTTCCGGCATACTCGGCGGGTGGTTCCGGCGTGTCCAGAACATGGTTCTGGCAAGTCTGAGAGGTGCTTCCGGCACGCCCGACAGGTGATTCCGGAGCGTCCGCCAGGTGTTTCTGGCGTACCCGGCAGGTGATTTTGGCATGTCCGACAGGTGTTTCTTGCGAGTCGAGCAGGCTGCTCAGGCGTGCGCAGCTGGTGCTTCCGGCGTCTCTGGCACGTGGTTCGGGTGTGTCTGAGAGCTGGTTCTGGCATGTCCGGCAGATGATTCCGGAGTGTCCACCAAGTGGTTCTGGTATACCTGGCAGGTGATTTTGGCGTGTCAGGAAGGTGGTTCCGGCTAGTTGAACAGGTGGATCAGGCATGCTCGCCGTGGGGTTCAGGCGGGTCTGGCAGGTGGTTTCGGTCTGTTCGGGGAGTGGTTCCGGCATCTCAGGCACATGTTTCTGGCACGTCTGAGAGGTGGTTGCGGCCTGCCCGACAGGTGTTTCCGGAGTGTCCGCCAAGTGGTTCTGGCGTAGCTGAAAGGTGATGTTGGCGTGACCGGCAGGTGGTTCCAGCCAGCCCGGTAGGTTATTCTGGAGTGTCTGCCGAGTGGTTCTTGCGTAGCCGGCAGGTGATTTTGGCGTGTCCAGCAGGTGGTTCCGGCGAGCTCGGTAGGGGGTACCCGCATGTCCGGAACATGGTTCTGGCACGTCTGAGAGATGGTTCCGGCATGCCCGGCAGGTGATTCCGGAGTGTCCGGCATGTGGTTCTGGCACCTCTGAGAGGTGGTTCCGGCATGCCCGGCAGGTGGTTCCGGAGTGTCTGCCGAGTGGTTCTGGCGTAGCCGGCAGGTGATTCTGGCGTGTCCAGCAGGTGGTTCTGGGGAGTGGATCAGGTGGTTCCGGCATACTCGCCAGGTGGTACCGGCGTGTCCGGAACATGGTTCTGGCAAGTCTGAGAGGTGGTTCCGGCATGCCCGACAGGTGATTCCGGAGTGTTCGCCAAGTGCTTCTGGCGTAGCCGGCAGGTCATTTTGCATGTCCGGCGGTGGTTCCGGCGATTCGAGCCCGTGGTTCCTGCGTGTCCAGCAGGTGGTTCCGGTCTGTCCGGCAGGTGGTTCTGGCATGTCCGGCACGAGGTTGTGGCACGTCTGAGATTTGGTTCCGGCATGCCCGACAGGTGATTTCGGAGTGTCCGCCACGTGGTTGTGGCGTACCCGGCAGGTGATTTTGGCGTGTCTGTCAGGTGTTTCTTGCAAGTCGAGCATTTGACTCAGGCATTATCAGCAGGTGCTTCCGGCGTGTCCGGCATGTGGTTCTGGTGTGTCTGAGAGCTGGTTCTGGCATGTCCAGCAGATGATTCCGGAGTGTCCACCAAGTGGTTGTGACATACCCGGCAGGTGATTTTAGCGTGTCAGGTAGTTGGTTCCGGCAAGTCGAGTAGGTGGTTCCGGCGTGCTTGTCAGGTGGTTCAGGCGGGTCTGGCAGGTGGTTTCGGTCTGTTCAGGGTGTGGTTCCGGCATCTCAGGCACATGGTTCTGCCACGTCTGATAGCTGGTTCCGGCATGCCCGACAGGTGATTCCGGAGTGTCTGCCATGTGGTTCTGGCGTACCCGGCAGGTTATTTTGGCGTGTCTCGCAGGTGTTTCTTGCAAGTCGAGCATTTGGCTCAGGCATGATCAGCAGGTTCTTCTGGCGTGTCCGCCCCGTGGTTCTGGCGTACGCGGCAGGTGATTTTACCGTGTCAGGTAGGTGCTTCCGGCAAGTCGAGTAGGTGGTTCCGGCGTGCTCGGCAGGTGGTTCAACCGGGTCTGGCAGGTCATTTCGGTCTGTTCGGGGTGTGGTTCCGGCATCTCAGGCACATGGTTCTGGCACGTCTGATAGGTGGTTCCGGCCGGGCAGACAGGTGTTTCCATGGTGTCCGCCAAGTGGTTCTGGCATAGCTGGTAGGTGATGTTGGCGTGACCGGCAGGTGGTTCCAGCCAGCCCGGCAGGTGATTCCGAAGAGTTCACCAAATGGTTGTGGCGTAGCCGGCAGGTGATTTTGGCGTGTCGAGCAGGTGGTTTTGGCGAGTCGAGCAGGTGGTTCTGGCGTGCTCGGCAGGTGCTTCCGGTGTCATTGGCATGTGGTTCCGGCATGTCTGAGAGGTGGTCCCGCCATGCCCGGCAGGTGATTCCGGAGCGTTCGCCAAGTGGTTCTGGCGTACCCGGCAGGTGATTTTGCATGTTCGGCAATGGTTCCGGCGAGTCGAGCTGGTGGTTCCGGGTTGTCCAGCAGGTGGTTCCGGCCTGCCCGGCAGGTGATTCCAGAGTGTCCGGCCTGTGGTTCTGGCACCTCTGAGAGTTGGCTCCGGCATGCCCGACAGGTGATTCCGGAGTGTCTGCCGAGTGGTTCTGGCGTAGCCGGCAGTTGATTTTGGCGTGTCCACTAGGTGGTTCTGGGGAGTGGATCAGCTGGTTCCAGCATTCTCGGCAGGAGGTACCGGCGTGTCCAGAACATGGTTCTGGCAAGTCTGAGAGGTGGTTCCGGCACGCCCGACAGGTAATTCCGGAGCGTCCGCCAAGTGTTTCTGGCGTACCCGGCAGGTGATTTTGGCATGTCCGACAGGTGTTTCTTGCGAGTCGAGCAGGTGGCTCAGGCATGCTCAGCTGGTGCTTCCGGCGTCTCTGGCACGTGGTTCTGCTGTGTCTGAGAGCTGGTTGTGGCATGTCCGGCAGATGATTCCGGAGTGTCCACCAAGTGGTCCTGGTATACCTGGCAGGTGATTTTGGCGTGTCAGGAAGGTGGTTCCGGCTAGTTGAGCAGGTGGATCAGGCGTGCTCGCCAGGGGCTTCAGGCGGGTCTGGCAGGTGGTTTCGGTCTGTTGGGGCGTGGTTCCGGCATCTCAGGCACATGGTTCTGGCACGTCTGAGAGGTGGTTGCGGCCGGCCCGACAGGTGTTTCCGGAGTGTCCGCCAAGTGGTTCTGGCGTAGCTGAAAGGTGATGTTGGCGTGACCGGCAGGTGGTTCCAGCCAGCCCGGCAGGTGAGTCCGGAGTGTCTGCCGAGTGGTTCTGGCGAAGCCGGCAGGTGATTTTGGCGTGTCCAGCAGGTGGTTCCGTCGAGCTCGGCAGGTGGTACCGGCGTGTCCGGAACATGGTTCTGGCACGTCTGAGAGATGGTTCCGGCATGCCCGGCAGGTGATTCCGGAGTGTCCGGCATGTGGTTCTGGCACCTCTGAGAGGTGGTTCCGGCATGCCCGGCAGGTGGTTCCGGAGTGTCTGCCGAGTGGTTCTGGCGTAGCCGGCAGGTGATTCTGGCGTGTCCAGCATGCGGTTCTGGGGAGTGGATCAGGTGGTTCCGGCATACTCGGCAGGTGGTACCGGCGTGTCCGGAACATGGTTCTGGCAAGTCTGAGAAGTGGTTCCGGCATGCCCGACAGGTGATTCTGGAGTGTTCGCCAAGTGGTTGTGACGTAGCCGGCAGGTCATTTTGCATGTCCGGCGGTGGTTCCGGCGAGTCGAGCCGGTGGTTCCTGCGTGTCCAGCAGGTGGTTCCGGTCTGTCCGGCAGGTGGTTCTGGCGTGTCCGGCACGAGGTCTGGCACGTCTGAGAGTTGGTTCCGGCATGCCCGACAGGTGATTTCGGAGTGTCCGCCACGTGGTTGTGGCGTACCCGGCAGGTGATTTTGGCGTTTCTGGCAGGTGTTTCTTGCAAGTCGAGCATTTGGCTCAGGCATGATCAGCAGGTGCTTCCGGCGTGTCCGGCACGTGGTTCTGCTTTTTCTGAGAGTTGGTTCCGGCATGCCCGACAGGTGATTCCGGAGCGTCCGCCAAGTGTTTCTGGCGTACCCGGCAGGTGATTTTCGCCTGTCCGACAGGTGTATCTTGCGAGTCGAGCAGGTGGCTGAGGCATGCTCAGCTGGTGCTTCCGGTGTCTCTGGCACGTGGTTCTGGTGTGTCTGATAGCTGGTTCTGGCATCTCCAGCAGATGATTCCAGAGTGTCCACCAAGTTGTTGTTGTATACCTGGCAGGTGATTTTGGCGTGTCAGGAAGTGGGTTCCGGATAGTTGAGCAGGAGGATCAGGCGTGCTCGCCAGGGGGTTCAGGCGGGTCTGGCAGGTGGTTTCGGTCTCTTCAGGGAGTGGTTCCGGCATCTCAGGAACATGGTTCTGGCACGTCTGAGAGGCGGTTCCGGCCGGCCCGACTGGTGTTTCCATGGTGTCCGCCAAGAGGTTCTGGCATAGCTGGCAGGTGATGTTGGCGTGACCGGCAGGTGGTTCCAGCCAGCCCGGCAGGTGATTCCGAAACGTTCACCAAATGGTTGTGGCGTAGCCGGCAGGTGATTTTGGCGTGTCCAGCAGGTGGTTTTGGCGAGTCGAGCAGGTGGTTCTGGCGTGCTCGGCAGGTGCTTCCGGTGTCATTGGCATGTGGTTCCGGCATTTCTGAGCGGTGGTTCCGGCATGCCCGGCAGGTGGTTCCGGAGTGTCTGCCGAGTGGTTCTGGAGCCAGCCCGGCAGGTGATTCCGAAGAGTTCACCAAATGGTTGTGGCGTAGCCGGCAGGTGATTTTGGCGTGTCAGGAAGTTGGTTCCGGCTAGTTGAGCAGGTGGATCAGGCGTGCTCGCCAGGGGATTCAGGCGGGTCTGGCAGGTGGTTTCGGTCTGTTCGGGGAGTGGTTCCGGCATCTCAGGCACATGGTTCTGGCACGTCTGAGAGGTGGTTCCGGCCGGCCCGACAGGTGTTCCGGAGTGTCCGCCAAGTGGTTCTGGCGTAGCTGAAAGTTGATGTTGGCGTGACCGGCAGGTGGTTCCAGCCAGCCCGGCAGGTGATTCCGGAGTGTCTGCCGTGTGGTTCTGGCGTAGCTGGCAGGTGATTTTAGCGTGTCCAGCAGGTGGTTCCGGCGAGCTCAGCAGGTGGTAGCAGCGTGTCCGGAACATGGTTCTGGCACGTCTGAGAGATGGTTCCGGCATGCCCGGCAGGTGATTCCGGAGTGTCCGGCATGTGGTTCTGGCACCTCTGAGTGGTGGTTCCGGCATGCCCGGCAGGTGATACCGGAGTGTCCGGCATTTGGTTCTGGCACCTCTGAGAGGTGGTTCCGGAATGCCTGGCCTGTGATTACGGAGTGTCTGCCGAGTGGTTCTGGCGTAGCTGGCAGTTGATTTTGGCGTGTCCACTAGGTGGTTCTGGGGAGTGGATCAGCTGGTTCCGGCATACTCGGCAGGTGGTACCGGCGTGTCCAGAATATGGTTCTGGCAAGTCTTAGAGGTGGTTCCGGCACGCCCGACAGGTGATTCCGGAGCATCCACCAAGTGGTTCTTGTATACCTGGCAGGTGATTTTGGCGTGTCAGGAAGTTGGTTCCGGCTAGTTGAGCAGGTGGATCAGGCGTGCTCGCCAGGGGGTTCAGGCGGGTCTGGCAGGTGGTTTCGGTCTGTTCGGGGTGTGGTTCCGGCATCTCAGGCACATGGTTCTGGCACGTCTGATAGGTGGTTCCGGCCGGCCCGACAGGTGTTTCCATGTTGTCCTCCAAGTGGTTCTGGCATAGCTGGCAGGTGATGTTGCAGTGACCGGCAGGTGGTTCCAGCCAGCCCGGCAGGTGATTCCGAAGAGTTCACCAAATGGTTGTGGCGTAGCCGGCAGGTGATTTTGGCGTGTCCAGCAGGTGGTTTTGGCGAGTCGAGCAGGTGGTTCTGGCGTGCTCGGCATGTGCTTCCGGTGTCATTGGCATGTGGTTCCGGCATGTCTGAGTGGTGGTTCGGCCATGCCCGGCAGGTGATTCCGGAGTGTTCGCCAAGTGGTTCTGGCATAGCCGGCAGGTGATTTTGCATGTCCGGCAATGGTTCCGGCGAGTCGAGTCGGTGGTTCCGGCATGTCCAGCGGGTGGTTCCGGCATGCCCGGCAGGTGATTCTGGAGTGTCCGGAATGTGGTTCTTCCACCTCTGAGAGGTGGTTCCGGCATGCCCGGCAGGTGATACCGGAGTCTCCGGCATTTGGTTCTGGCACCTCTGAGAGGTGGTTCCGGAATGCCTGGCATGTGATTCCGGAGTGTCTGCCGAGTGGTTCTGGCGTAGCCGGCAGTTGATTTTGGCGTGTCCACTAGGTGGTTCTGGGGAGTGGATCAGCTGGTTCCGGCATACTCGGCAGGTGGTACCGGCGTGTCCAGAACATGGTTCTGGCAAGTCTGAGAGGTGGTTCCGGCACGCCCGACAGGTGATTCCGGAGTGTCCGCCAAGTGTTTCTGGCGTACCCGGCAGGTGATTTTCGCCTGTCCGACAGGTGTATCTTGCGAGTCGAGCAGGTGGCTGAGGCATGCTCAGCTGGTGCTTCCGGCGTCTCTGGCACGTGGTTCTGGTGTGTCTGAGAGCTGGTTCTGTCATCTCAAGCAGATGATTCCAGAGTGTCCACCAAGTGGTTCTTGTATACCTGGCAGGTGATTTTGGCGTGTCAGGAAGTTGGTTCCGGCTAGTTGAGCAGTTGGATCAGGCGTGCTCGCCAGGGGGTTCAGGCGGGTCTGGCAGGTGGTTTCGGTCTGTTCGGGGTGTGGTTCCGGCATCTCAGGCACATGGTTCTGGCACGTCTGATAGGTGGTTCCAGCCGGCCCGACAGGTGTTTCCATGTTGTCCTCCAAGTGGTTCTGGCATAGCTGGCAGGTGATGTTGCCGTGACCGGCAGGTGGTTCCAGCCAGCCCGGCAGGTGATTCCGAAGAGTTCACCAAATGGTTGTGGCGTAGCCGGCAGGTGATTTTGGCGTGTCCAGCAGGTGGTTTTGGCGAATCGAGCAGGTGGTTCTGGCGTGCTCGGCAGGTGCTTCCGGTGTCATTGTCATGTGGTTCTGGCACGTCTTAGAGGTGGTTCCGCCATGCCCGGCAGGTGATTCCGGAGTGTTCGCCAAGTGGTTCTGGCATAGCCGGCAGGTGATTTTGCATGTCCGGCAATGGTTCCGGCGAGTCGAGCCCGTGGTTCCGGCATGTCCGGCAGGTGATTCCGGCATGTACAGCAGGTGGTTCCGGCATGCCTGGCAGGTGATTCCGGAGTGTCCGGCATGTGGTTCTGGCACCTCTGAGAGGTGGTTCCGGCATGCCCGGCAGGTGATATCGGAGTGTTCGCCAAGTGGTTCTGGCGTAGCCGGCAGGTGATTTTGCATGTCCGGCAATGGTTCCGGCGAGACGAGGCGTGGTTCCGGAATGTCCGGCAGGTGTTTCCGGCATGTCCGGCAGGTGGTTCCGGCATGTCCAGCACGTGGTTCCAGCATGCACAGCAGGTGATTCCGGAGTGTCCACCAAGTGGTTGTGGCATACCCGGCAGGTGATTTTAGCGTGTCAGGTAGGTGATTCCAGAGAGTCGAGTAGGTGGTTCCGGCGTGCTCGGCAGGTGGTTCAGGCGGGTCTGGCAGGTGGTTTCGGTCTGTTCGGGGTGTGGTTCCGGCATCTCAGGCACATGGTTCTGGCACGTCTGATAGGTGGTTCCGGCCGCCCCGACAGGTGTTTCCATGGTGTCCGCCAAGTGGTTCTGGCATAGCTGGCAGGTGATGTTGGCGTGACCGGCAGGTGGTTCCAGCCAGCCCTGCAGGTGATTCCAAAGTGTTCACCAAATGGTTGTGGCGTAGCCGGAAGGTGATTTTGGCGTGTCCAGCAGGTGGTTTTGGCGAGTCGAGCAGCTGGTTCTGGCGTGCTCGGCAGGTGCTTCCGGTGTCATGGGCATGTGGTTCCGGCATGTCTGAGAGGTGGTTCCGCCATGCCCGGCAGGTGGTCCAAGCATGCCCGGCAGGTGATTCCGGAGTGTCCGGCATGTGGTTCTGGCACCTCTGAGAGGTGGTTCCGGCATGCCCGGCAGGTGATACCGGAGTCTCCGGCATTTGGTGCTGGCACCTCTGAGAGGTGGTTCCGGAATGCCTGGCATGTGATTCCGGAGTGTCTGCCGAGTGGTTCTGGCGTAGCCGGGAGTTGATTTTGGCGTGTCCGCTAGGTGGTTCTGGGGAGTGGATCAGCTGGTTCCGGCATACTCGGCAGGTGGTACCGGCGTGTCCAGAACATGGTTCTGGCAAGTCTGAGAGGTGGTTCCGGCACGCCCGACAAGTGATTCCGGAGCGTCCGCAAAGTGTTTCTGGCGTACCCGGCAGGCGATTTTGGCATGTCCGACAGGTGTTTCTTGGGAGTCGAGCAGGAGGCTCAGGCATGCTCAGCTGGTGCTTCCGGCGTCTCTGGCATGTGGTTCTGGTGTGTCTGAGAGCTGGTTCTGGCATGTCCGGCAGATGATTCCGGAGTGTCCACCAAGTGGTTCTGGTATACCTGGCAGGTGATTTTGGCGTGTCAGGAAGTTGGTTCCGGCTAGTTGAGCAGGTGGATCAGGCGTGCTCGCCAGGGGGTTCAGGCGGGTCTGGCAGGTGGTTTCGGTCTGTTCGGGGTGTGGTTCCGGCATCTCAGGCACATGGTTCTGGCACGTCTGATAGGTGGTTCCGGCCGGCCCGACAGGTGTTTCCATGTTGTCCTCCAAGTGGTTCTGGCATAGCTGGCAGGTGATGTTGCCGTGACCGGCAGGTGGTTCCAGCAAGCCCGGCAGGTGATTCCGAAGAGTTCACCAAATGGTTGTGGCGTAGCCGGCAGGTGATTTTGGCGTGTCCAGCAGGTGGTTTTGGCGAGTCGAGCAGGTGGTTCTGGCGTGCTCGGCAGGTGCTTCCGGTGTCATTGTCATGTGGTTCTGGCACGTCTTAGAGGTGGTTCCGCCATGCCCGGCAGGTCATTCCGGAGTGTTCGCCAAGTGGTTCTGGCATAGCCGGCAGGTGATTTTGCATGTCCGGCAATGGTTCCGGCGAGTCGAGCCCGTGGTTCCGGCATGTCCGGCAGGTGATTCCGGCATGTACAGCAGGTGGTTCCGGCATGCCTGGCAGGTGATTCCGGAGTGTCCGGCATGTGGTTCTGGCACCTCTGAGAGGTGGTTCCGGCATGCCCGGCAGGTGATATCGGAGTGTTCGCCAAGTGGTTCTGGCGTAGCCGGCAGGTGATTTTGCATGTCCGGCAATGGTTCCGGCGAGACGAGGCGTGGTTCCGGAATGTCCGGCAGGTGGTTCCGGCATGTCCAGCACGTGGTTCCAGCATGCACAGCAGGTGATTCCGGAGTGTCCGTCATGCGGTTGTGGCACCTATGAGATGTGGTTCCGGCATGACGGCACGTGATACCGGACTGTCCGGCATTTGGTTCTGGAACCTCTGAGAGGTGGTTCCGGAATGCCTGGCATGTGATTCCGGAGTGTCTGCCCAGTGGTTCTGGCGTAGCCGGCAGTTGATTTTGGCGTGTCCACTAGGTGGTTCTGGGGAGTGGATCAGCTGGTTCCGGCATACTCGGCAGGTGGTACCGGCGTGTCCAGAACATGGTTCTGGCAAGCCTGAGAGGTGGTTCCGGCATGACAGACAGGTGATTCCGGAGTGTCCGCCAGGTGTTTCTGGCGAACCCGGCAGGTGATTTTCACCTGTCCGACAGGTGTATCTTGCGAGTCGAGCAGGTAGCTCAGGCATGCTCAGCTGGTGCTTCCGGCGTCTCTGTCACGTGGTTCTGGTGTGTCTGAGAGCTGGTTCTGGCATGTCCGGCAGATGATTCCGGAGTGTCCACCAAGTGGTTCTTGTATACCTGGCAGGTGATTTTGGCGTGTCAGGAAGTTGTTTCCGGCTAGTTGAGCAGGTGGATCAGGCGTGCTCGCCAGGGGGTTCAGGCGTGTCTGGCAGGTGGTTTCGGTCTGTTCGGGGAGTGGTTCCGGCATCTCAGGCACATGGTTCTGGCACGTCTGAGAGGTGGTTCCGGCCGGCCCGACAGGTGTTTCCGGAGTGTCCGCCAAGTGGTTCCGGCGTAGGTGAAAGGTGATGTTGGCGTGACCGGCAGGTGGTTCCAGCCAGCCCGGCAGGTGATTCCGGAGTGTCTGCCGAGTGGTTCTGGCGTAGCCGGCAGGTGATTTTGGCGTGTCCAGCAGGTGGTTTTGGTGAGTCGAGCAGGTGGTTCTGGCGTGCTCGGCAGGTGCTTCCGGTGTCATTGGCATGTGGTTCCGGCATGTCTGAGAGGTGGTTCCGACATGCCCGGCAGGTGATTCCGGAGTGTTCGCCAAGTGGTTCTGGCGTAGCCGGCAGGTGATTTTGCATGTCCGGCAATGGTTCCGGCGAGTCGAGCCGGTGGTTCCGGCATGTCCGGCAGGTGGTTCCAGCATGCCCGGCAGGTGATTCCGGAGTGTCCGGCATGTGGTTCTGGCACCTCTGAGAGGTTGTTCCGGCATGCCCGGCAGGTGATACCGGAGTGTCCGGCGTTTGGTTCTGGCACCTCTGAGAGGAGGTTCCGGAATGCCTGGCATGGGCTTCCCAAGTGTCTGCCGAGTGGTTCTGGCGTAGCCGGCAGGTGATTTTGGAGTGTCCAGCAGGTAGTTCCGGCGAGCTCGGCAGCTGGTTCCGGCATGTCCAGAACATGGTTCTGGCAAGTCTGAGAGATGGTTCCGGCATGCCCGACATGTGATTCCAGAGTGTCCGGCATGTGGTTCTGGCACCTCTGAGACGTGGTTCCGGAATGCGTGGCCTGTGATTCCGGAGTGTCTGCCGAGTGGTTCTGGCGTAGCCGGCAGGTGATTTTGGCGTACCCAGCAGGTGGTTTTGGTGAGTCAAGCAGGTGGTTCTGGCGTGCTCGGCAGGTGCTTCCGGTGTCATTGGCATGTGGTTCCGGCATGTCTGAGAGGTGGTTCCGGCATGCCCGGCAGGTGGTTCCGGAGAGTCTGCCGAGTTGTTCTGGAGCCAGCCCAGCAGGTGATTCCGAAGAGTTCACCAAATGATTGTGGCGTAGCCGGCAGGTGATTTTGGCGTACCCAGCAGGTGGTTTTGGTGAGTCAAGCAGGTGATTCTGGCGTGTCCAGCAGGTGTTCTGGGGAGTGGATCAGGTGTTTCTGGCATACTCGGCAGGTGGTACCGGCGTGTCCGGAACATGGTTCTGGCAAGTCTGAGAGGCGGTTCCGGCATGCCCGACAGGTGATTCCGGAGTGTTCGCCAAGTGGTTCTGGCGTAGCCGGCAGGTCATTTTGCATGTCCAGCATTGGTTCCGGCGAGTCGAGCCGGTGGTTCCGGCGTGTCCGGCACGTGGTTCTGGCGTGACCGGCACGAGGTTCTGGCACGTCTGAGAGTTGGTTCCGGCATGCCCGACAGGTGATTCCGGAGTGTCCGCCACATGGTTCTGGCGTACCCGGCAAGTGATTTTGGCTTATCTGGCAGGTGTTTCTTGCAAGTCGAGCATTTGGCTCAGGCATGCTCAGCAGGTGCTTCCGGCGTGTCTGGCACGTGGTTCTGGTGTGTCTGAGAGCTGGTTCTGGCATGTCCGGCACATGATTCCGGAGTGTCCACCAAGTGGTTGTGGCATACCCGGCAGGTGATTTTAGCGTGTCAGGTAGGTGGTTCGAGCGAGTCGAGTAGGTGGTTCCAGCATGCCCGGCAGGTGATTCCGGAGTGTCCGGCATGTGGTTCTGGCACCTCTGAGAGGTGGTTGCGGCATGCCCGGCAGGTGATACCGGAGTCTCCGGCATTTGGTTCTGGCACCTCTGAGAGGTGGTTCCGGAATGCCTGGCATGTGATTCCGGAGTGTCTGCCGAGTGGGTCTGGCGTAGCCTGCAGTTGATTTTGGCGTGTCCGCTAGGTGGTTCTGGGGAGTGGATCAGCTGGTTCCGGCATACTCGGCAGGTGGTACCGGCGTGTCCAGAACATGGTTCTGGCAAGCCTGAGAGGTGGTTCCGGCACGCCCGACAGGTGATTCCGGAGCGTCCGCCAAGTGTTTCTGGCGTACCCGGCAGGTGATTTTCGCCTGTCCGACAGGTGTATCTTGCGAGTCGAGCAGGTGGCTCAGGCATGCTCAGCTGGTGCTTCCGGCGTCTCTGGCACGTGGTTCTGGTGTGTCTGAGAGCTGATTCAGGCATGTCCGGCAGATGATTCCGGAGTGTCCACCAAGTGGTTCCTGTATACCTGGCAGGTGATTTTGGCGTTTCAGGAAGTTGCTTCCGGCTAGTTGAGCAGGTGGATCAGGCGTGCTCGCCAGGGGGTTCAGGCGGGTCTGGCAGGTGGTTTCGGTCTGTTCGGGGAGTGGTTCCGGCATCTCAGGCTCATGGTTCTGGTGCGTCTGAGAGGTGGTTCCGGCCGGCCGGAGATGTGTTTCCTGAGTGTCCGCCAAGTATTTCTGGCGTAGCTGAAAGGTGATGTTGGCGTGACCGGCAGATGGTTCCAGCAAGCCTGGCATGTGATTCCTGAGTGTCGTCCGTGTGGTTCCGGCGTAGCTGGCAGGTGATTTTGGTGTGTCCAGCAGGTGGTTCTGGCGAGCTCCGCAGGTGGTACCAGTGTGTCCGGAACATGGTTCTGGCACGTCTGAGAGATGGTTCCGGCATGCCAGGCAGGTGATTCCGGAGACTCCGGCAAGTGGTTCTGGCACCTCTGAGACATGGTTCCGGCATGCCCGGCAGGTGATTCCGGAGTGTCCGGCATGTGGTTCTGGCACCTCTGAGAGGTGGTTCCGGCATGCCCGGCAGTTGGTTACGGAGTGTCTGCTGATTTGTTCTGGCGTAGTCGGCAAGTGATTCTGGCGTGTCCAGCAGGTGGTTCTGGGGAGTGGATCAGGTGGTTCCGGCATACTCGGCAGGTGGTACCGACCTGTCCGGAACATGGTTCTGGCAATTCTGAGAGGTGGTTCCTGCACGCCCGACAGGTGATTCCGGAGTGTTCACCAAGTGGTTCTGGCGTAGCCGGCAGGTCATTTTGCATGTCCGGCGGTGGTTCCGGCGAGTCGAACCGGTGGTTCCGGCATGTCCGGCAGGTGATTCTGGCATGTCCAGCAGGTGGTTCTGGCATGCCCGGCAGGTGATTCCGGAGTGTCCACCAAGTGGTTGTGGCATACCCGGCAGGTGATTTTAGCGTGTCAGGTAGGTGGTTCCAGAGAGTCGAGTAGGTGGTTCCGGCGTGCTCGGCAGGTGGTTCAGGCGGGTCTGGCAGGTGGTTTCGGTCTGTTCGGGGTGTGGTTCCGGCATCTCAGGCACATGGTTCTGGCACGTCTGATAGGTGGTTCCGGACGGCCCGACAGGTGTTTCCATGGTGTCCACCAAGTGGTTCTGGCATAGCTGGCAGGTGATGTTGGCGTGACCGGCAGGTGGTTCCAGCCAGCCCGGCAGGTGATTCCAAAGTGTTCACCAAATGGTTGTGGCGTAGCCGGAAGGTGATTTTGGCGTGTCCAGCAGGTGGTTTTGGCGAGTCGAGCAGCTGGTTCTGGCGTGCTCGGCAGGTGCTTCCGGTGTCATGGGCATGTGGTTCCGGCATGTCTGAGAGGTGGTTCCGCCATGCCCGGCAGGTGGTCCAAGCATGCCCGGCAGGTGATTCCGGAGTGTCCGGCATGTGGTTCTGGCACCTCTGAGAGGTGGTTCCGGAATGCCTGGCATGTGATTCCGGAGTGTCTGCCGAGTGGTTCTGGCGTAGCCGGCAGTTGAATTTGGCGTGTCCGCTAGATGGTTATGGGGAGTGGATCAGCTGGTTCCGGCATACTCGGCAGGTGGTACCGGCGTGTCCAGAACATGGTTCTGGCAAGTCTGAGAGGTGGTTCCGGCACGCCCGTCAAGTGATTCCGGAGCGTCCGCAAAGTGTTTCTGGCGTACCCGGCAGGCGATTTTGGCATGTCCGACAGGTGTTTCTTGGGAGTCGAGCAGGAGGCTCAGGCATGCTCAGCTGGTGCTTCCGGCGTCTCTGGCATGTGGTTCTGGTGTGTCTGAGAGCTGGTTCTGGCATGTCCGGCAGATGATTCCGGAGTGTCCACCAAGTGGTTCTGGTATACCTGGCAGGTGATTTTGGCGTGTCAGGAAGTTGGTTCCGGCTAGTTGAGCAGTTGGATCAGGCGTGCTCGCCAGGGGGTTCAGGCGGGTCTGGCAGGTGGTTTCGGTCTGTTCGGGGTGTGGTTCCGGCATCTCAGGCACATGGTTCTGGCACGTCTGATAGGTGGTTCCGGCCGGCCCGACAGGTGTTTCCATGTTGTCCTCCAAGTGGTTCTGGCATAGCTGGCAGGTGATGTTGCCGTGACCGGCAGGTGGTTCCAGCCAGCCCGGCAGGTGATTCCGAAGAGTTCACCAAATGGTTGTGGCGTAGCCGGCAGGTGATTTTGGCGTGTCCAGCAGGTGGTTTTGGCGAGTCGAGCAGGTGGTTCTGGCGTGCTCGGCAGGTGCTTCCGGTGTCATTGTCATGTGGTTCTGGCACGTCTTAGAGGTGGTTCCGCCATGCCCGGCAGGTCATTCTGGAGTGTTCGCCAAGTGGTTCTGGCATAGCCGGCAGGTGATTTTGCATGTCCGGCAATGGTTCCGGCGAGTCGAGCCCGTGGTTCCGGCATGTCCGGCAGGCGATTCCGGCATGTACAGCAGGTGGTTCCGGCATGCCTGGCAGGTGATTCCGGAGTGTCCGGCATGTGGTTCTGGCACCTCTGAGAGGTGGTTCCGGCATGCCCGGCAGGTGATATCGGAGTGTTCGCCAAGTGGTTCTGGCATAGCCGGCAGGTGATTTTGCATGTCCGGCAATGGTTCCGGCGAGACGAGGCGTGGTTCCGGAATGTCCGGCAGGTGGTTCCGGCATGTCCGGCAGGTGGTTCCGGCATGTCCAGCACGTGGTTCCAGCATGCACAGCAGGTGATTCCGGAGTGTCCGTCATGCGGTTCTGGCACCTATGAGATGTGGTTCCGGCATGACGGCAGGTGATACCGGACTGTCCGGCATTTGGTTCTGGAACCTCTGAGAGGTGGTTCCGGAATGCCTGGCATGTGATTCCGGAGTGTCTGCCGAGTGGTTCTGGCGTAGCCGGCAGTTGATTTTGGCGTGTCCACTAGGTGGTTCTGGGGAGTGGATCAGCTGGTTCCGGCATACTCGGCAGGTGGTACCGGCGTGTCCAGAACATGGTTCTAGCAAGTCTGAGAGGTGGTTCCGGCATGACAGACAGGTGTTTCCATGGTGTCCGCCAAGTGGTTCTGGCGTAGCTGAAAGGTGATGTTGGCGTGACCGGCCGGTGGTTCCAGCCAGCCCGGCAGGTGATTCCGGAGTGTCTGCCGAGTGGTTCTGGCGTAGCCGGCAGGTGATTTTGGCGTGTCCAGCAGGTGGTTTTGGCGAGTCGAGCAGGTGTTTCTGGCGTGCTCGGCAGGTGCTTCCGGTGTTATTGGCATGTGGTTCCGGCATGTCTGAGAGGTGGTTCCGCCATGCCCGGCAGGTGATTCTGAGTGTTCGCCAAGTGGTTCTGGCGTAGCCTGCAGGTGATTTTGCATGTCCGGCAATGGTTCCGGCGAGTCGAGCCGGTGGTTCCAGCTTGTCCAGCAGGTGGTTCCGGCATGCCCGGCAGGTGATTCCGGAGTGTCCGGCATGTGGTTCTGGCACCTCAGAGAGGTGGTTCCGGCATGCCCGGCAGGTGGTTCCGGAGAGTCTGCCGAGTTGTTCTGGAGCCAGCCCAGCAGGTGATTCCGAAGAGTTCACCAAATGATTGTGGCGTAGCTGGCAGGTGATTTTGGCGTGTCAGGAAGGTGGTTCCGGCTAGTTGAGCAGGTGGATCAGGCGTGCTGGCCAGGGTCTTCAGGCGGGTCTGGCAGGTGGTTTCGGTCTGTTCGGGGAGTGGTTCCGGCATCTCAGGCTCATGGTTCTGGCACGTCTGAGAGGTGGTTCCGACCGGCCCGACAGGTGTTTCCATGGTGTCCGCCAAGTGGTTCTGGCATAGCTGGCAGGTGATGTTGGCGTGACCGGCAGGTGGTTCCAGCAAGCCCGGCAGGTGATTCCGAAGAGTTCACCAAATGTTTGTGGCGTAGCCGGCAGGTGATTTTGGCGTGTCCAGCAGGTGGTTTTGGCGAGTCGAGCATGTGGTTCTGGCGTGCTCGGCAGGTGCTTCCGGTGTCATTGGCATGTGGTTCCGGCATGTCTGAGAGGTGGTTCCGGCATGCCCGGCAGGTGGTTCCGGAGAGTCTCCCGAGTGGTTCTGGAGCCAGCCCGGCAGGGGATTCCGAAGAGTTCACCAAATGGTTGTGGCGTAGCCGGCAGGTGATTTTGGCGTGTCAGGAAGGTGGTTCCGGCTAGTTGAGCAGGTGGATCAGGCGTGCTCGCCAGGGTGTTCAGGCGGGTCTGGCAGGTGGTTTCGGTCTTTTCGGGGAGTGGTTCCGGCATCTCAGGCACATGGTTCTGGCACGTCTGAGAGGTGGTTCCCGCCGGCCGGAGAGGTGTTTCCGGAGTTTCCACCAAGTGGTTCTGGCGTAGCTGAAAGGTGATGTTGGCGTGACCGGCAGGTGGTTCCAGCCAGCCCGGCAGGTGATTCCGGAGTGTCTGCCGTGTGGTTCTGGTGTAGCTGGCAGGTGATTTTGGCGTGTCCAGCAGGTGGTTCCGGCGAGCTCGGCAGGTGGTACCAGCGTGTCCGGAACATGGTTCTGGCACGTCTGAGAGATGGTTCCGGCATGCCCGGCAGGTGATTCGGGAGTGTCCGGCATGTGGTTCTGGCACCTCTGAGAGGTGGTTCCGGCATGCCCGGCAGGTGGTTCCGGAGTGTCTGCCGAGTGGTTCTGGCGTAGTCGGCAGGTGATTCTGGCCTGTCCAGCAGGTGGTTCGGGGGAGTGGATCAGGTGGTTCCGGCATACTCAGCAGGTGGTACCGGCGTGTCCAGAACATGGTTCTGGCAAGTCTGAGAGGCGGTTCCGACATGCCCGACAGGTGATTCCGGAGTGTTCGCCAAGTGGTTCTGGCGTAGCCGGCAGGTCATTTTGCATGTCCGGCCGTGGTTCCGACGAGTCGAGCCGGTGGTTCCGGCGTGTCCAGCAGGTGTTTCCGGTCTTTCCGGCAGGTTCTTCTGGCGTGACCGGCACGAGGTTCTGGCACGTTTGAGAGTTGGTTCCGGCATGCCCGACAGGTGATTCCGGAGTGTCAGCCACGTGGTTCTGGAGTAGCCGGCGGGAGATTTTGGCGTGTCCAGCAGGTGGTTTTGGCGAGTCGAGCAGGTGGTTCTGGCGTGCTCGGCTGGTGCTTCCGGTGTCATTGGCATGTGGTCCCGGCATGTCTGAGAGGTGGTTCGGCCATGCCCGGCAGGTGATTCCGGAGTGTTCGCCAAGTGGTTCTGGAGTAGTTGGCAGGTGATTTTGCATGTCTGGCAATGGTCCCGGCGAGTCGAGCCGCTGGTTCCGGCATGTCCAGAAGTTGGTTCCGGCATGCCCGGCAGGTGATTCCGGAGTGTCCGGCATGTGGTTCTGGCACCTCGGAGAGGTGGTTCCGGGATGCCCGGCAGGTGATTCCGGAGTGTCCGGCATGTGGTTCTGGCACCTCTGAAAGGTGGTTCCGGCATGCCCGGCAGGTGACTCCGGAGTGTCTGCCGAGTGGTTCTGGCGTAGTCGGCAGGTGATTCTGGCGTGTCCAGCAGGTGTTCTGGGGAGTGGATCAGGTGTTTCTGGCATACTCGGCAGGTGGTACCGGCGTGTCCGGAACATGGTTCTGGCAAGTCTGAGAGGCGGTTCCGGCATGCCCGACAGGTGATTCCGGAGTGTTCGCCAAGTGGTTCTGGCGTAGCCGGCAGGTCATTTTGCATGTCCAGCATTGGTTCCGGCGAGTCGAGCCGGTGGTTCCGGCGTGTCCGGCAGGTGGTTCTGGCGTGACCGGCACGAGGTTCTGGCACGTCTGAGAGTTGGTTCCGGCATGCCCGACAGGTGATTCCGGAGTGTCCGCCACATGGTTCTGGCGTACCCGGCAAGTGATTTTGGCTTATCTGGCAGGTGTTTCTTGCAAGTCGAGCATTTGGCTCAGGCATGCTCAGCAGGTGCTTCCGGCGTGTCTGGCACGTGGTTCTGGTGTGTCTGAGAGCTGGTTCTGGCATGTCCGGCACATGATTCCGGAGTGTCCACCAAGTGGTTGTGGCATACCCGGCAGGTGATTTTAGCGTGTCAGGTAGGTGGTTCGAGCGAGTCGAGAAGGTGGTTCCGGCGTGCTCGGCAGGTGGTTCAGGCGGGTCTGGCAGGTGGTTTCGGTCTGTTCGGGGTGTGGTTCCGGCATCTCAGGCACATGGTTCTGGCACGTCTGATAGGTGGTTCCGGCCGGCCCGACAGGTGTTTCCATGTTGTCCGCCAAGTGGTTCTGGCATAGCTGGCAGGTGATGTTGGCGTGACCGGCAGGTGGTTTCAGCCAGTAAGGCAGGTGATTCCGAAGAGTTCACCAAATGGTTGTTGCGTATCCGGAAGGTAATTTTGGCGTTTCCAGCAGGTGGTTTTGGCGAGTCGAGCAGGTGGTTCTGGCGTGCTCGGCAGGTGCTTCCGGTGTCATTGGCATGTGGTTCCGGCATGTCTGAGAGGCGGTTCCGGCACGCCCGACAAGTGATTCCGGAGCGTCCGCCAAGTGTTTCTGGCGAACCCGGCAGGTGATTTTGGCATGTCCGACAGGTGTTTCTTGCGATTCGAGCAGGTGGCTCTGGCATGCTCAGCTGGTGCTTCCGGCGTCTCTGGCACGTGGTTCTGGTGTGTCTGAGAGCTGCTTCTGGCATGTCCGGCAGATGATACCGGAGTGTCCACCAAGTGGTTCTGGTATACCCGGCAGGTGATTTTGGCGTGTCAGGAAGGTGGTTCCGGCTAGTTGAGCAGGTGGATCAGGCGTGCTAGCCAGGGGGTTCAGGCGGGTCTGGCAGGTGGTTTCGGTCTGTTCGGGGAGTGGTTCCGGCATCTCAGGCACATGGTTCTGGCACGTCTGAGAGGTGGTTCCGGCCGGAACAACAGGTGTTTCCGGAGTGTCCGCCAAGTGGTTCTGGCATAGCTGAAAGGTGATGTTGGCGTGACCGGCAGGTGGTTCCGAAGTGTTCACCAAATGGTTGTGGCGTAGCCGGAAGGTGATTTTGGCGTGTCCAGCAGGTGGTTTTGGCGAGTCGAGCAGGTGGTTCTGGCGTGCTCGGCAGGTGCTTCCGGTGTCATTGGCATGTGGTTCCGGCATGTCTGAGAGGTGGTTCCGCCATGCCCGGCAGGTGATTCCGGAGTGTTCCCCAAGTGGTTCTGGCAGAGCCGGCAGGTGATTTTGCATGTCCGGCAATGGTTCCGGCGAGTCGACCCGGTGGTTCCGGCATGTCCGGCAGGTGGTTCCGGCATGCCCGGCAGGTGATTCCGGAGTGTCCGGCATGTGGTTCTGGCACCTCTCAGAGGTGGTTCCGGCATGCCCGGAAGGTGATACCGGAGTGTTCGCCAAGTGGTTCTGGCGTACCCAGCAGGTGATTTTGCATGTCCGGCAATGGTTCCGGCGAGTCGAGCCGGTGGTTCCGGAATGTCCCGAAGGTGGTTCCGGCATGTCCGGCATGTGGTTCCGGCATGTCCAGCATGTGGTTACAGCATGCCCGGCAGGTGATTCCGGAGTGTCCGGCATGTGGTTCTGGCACCTCTGAGAGTTGGTTCCGGCCTGCCCGGCAGGTGATACCGGAGTGTCCGGCATTTGGTTCTGGCACCTCTGAGAGGTGGTTCCGGAATGCCTGGCCTTTGATTCCGGAGTGTCTGCCGAGTGGTTCTGGCGTAGCCGGCAGTTGATTTTGGCTTGTCCACTAGGTGGTTCTGGGGAGTGGATCAGCTGCTTCCGGCATACTCGGCAGGTGGTACCGGCGTGTCCAGAACATGGTTCTGGCAAGTCTGAGAGGTGGTTCTGGCACGCCCGACAGGTGATTCCGGAGCGTCCGCCAAGTGTTTCTGGCGTACCCGGCAGGTGATTTTCCCCTGTTCGACAGGTGTATCTTGCGAGTCGAGCAGGTGGCTGAGGCATGCTCAGCTGGTGCTTCCGGCGTCTCTGGCACGTGGTTCTGGTGTGTCTGAGAGCTGGTTCTGGCATCTCCGGCAGATGATTCCGGAGTGTCCAACAAGTGGTTCTTGTATACCTGGCAGGTGATTTTGGCGTGTCAGGAAGGTGGTTCCGGCTAGTTGAGCAGGTGGATCAGGCGTGCTCGCCAGGGCGTTCAGGCGGGTCTGGCACATGGTTTCGGTCTGCTCGGGGAGTGGTTCCGGAATCTCAGGCACATGGTTCTGGCACGTCTGAGAGGTGGTTCCGGCAGGCCCGACAGGTGATTCCGGAATGTTCGCCAAGTGGTTCTGGCATAGCAGGCAGGTCATTTTGCATGTCCGGCGGTGGTTCCGGCGAGTCGAGCCGGTGGTTGCGGCGTATCCAGCAGTTGTTTCCGGTCTGTCCAGCAAGTGGTTCTGGCGTGACCGGCACGAGGTTCTGGCACGTCTGAGAGTTGGTTCCGGCATGCCCGACAGGTGATTCCGGAGTCTCCGCCACGTGGTTCTGGCGTACCCGGCACGTGATTTTGGCGTGTCAGGCAGGTGTTTCTTGCAAGTCGAGCATTTGGCTCAGGCATGCTCAGCTGGTGCTTCCGGCGTCTCTGGCACGTGGTTCTGGTGTGTCTGAGAGCTGGTTCCGGCATGTCTGGCAGATGATTCCGGAGTGTCCACCAAGTGGTTGTGGCATACCCGGCAGGTGATTTTAGCGTGTCAGGTAGGTGGTTCCGGCGAGTCGATTAGGCGGTTCCGGCGTGCTCGGCAGGTGGTTCAGGCGGGTCTGGCAGGTGGTTTCAGTCTGTTCGGGGTGTGGTTCCGGCATCTCAGGCACATGGTTCTGGCACGTCTGATAGGTGGTTCCGGACGGCCCGACAGGTGTTTCCATGGTGTCCGCCAAGTGGTTCTGGCATACCCGGCAGGTGATTTTAGCGTGTCAGGTAGGTGGTTCCGGCGAGTCGATTAGGCGGTTCCGGCGTGCTCGGCAGGTGGTTCAGGCGGGTCTGGCAGGTGGTTTCAGTCTGTTCGGGGTGTGGTTCCGGCATCTCAGGCACATGGTTCTGGCACGTCTGATAGGTGGTTCCGGACGGCCCGACAGGTGTTTCCATGGTGTCCGCCAAGTGGTTCTGGCATAGCTGTCAGGTGATGTTGGCGTGACCGTCAGGTGGTTCCAGCCAGACTGGCAGGTGATTCCGAAGCGTTCATCAAATGGTTGTGGCGTAGCCGGCAGTTGATTTTGGCGTGTCCAGCAGGTGGATTTGGCGAGTCGAGCAGGTGGTTCTGGCGTGCTCGGCAGGTGCATCTGGTGTCATTGGCATGTGGTTCCGGCATTTCTGAGAGGTGGTTCCGCCATGCCCGGCAGGTGATTCCGGAGTGTTCGCCAAGTGGTTCTGGCGTAGCCGGCAGGTGATTTTGCGTGTACGGCAATGGTTCCTGCGAGTCGAGCCGGTGGTTCCGGCATGTCCGACAGGTGGTTCCGGCATTCCCGGCAGGTCATTCCGGAGTGTCCGGCATGGGGTTCTGGCACCTCTGAGAGGTGGTTCCAGCATTCCCGGCAGGTGATACCGGAGTGTTCGCCAAGTGGTTCTGGCGTAGCCGGCAGGTGATTTTGCATGTCCGGCAATGGTTCCGGCGAGTCGAGCTGGTGGTTCCGGAATGTCCGGCAGGTGGTTCCGGCATGACCAGCACGTGGTTCCAGCATGCCCTGCAGGTGATTCCGGAGTCTCCGGCATGTGGTTCTGGCACCTCTGAGAGGTGGTTCCGGCATGCCCGGCAGGTGTTCCGGAGTGTCCGGCATGTGGTTCTGGCACATCCGAGAGGTGGTTCCGGCATGCCCGGCAGGTGGTTCCGGAGTGTCTGCCGAGTGGTTCTGGCGTAGTCGGCAGGTGATTCTGGCGTGTCCAGCAGGTGGTTCTGGGGAGTGGATCAGGTGGTTCCGGCATACTCGGCAGGTGGTACCGGCGTGTCCGGAACATGGTTCTGGCAAGTCTGAGAGGTGGTTCCGGCATGCCCGACAGGTGATTCCGGAGTGTTCGCCAAGTGGTTCTGGCGTAGCCGGCAGGTCATTTTGCATGTCCGGCGGTGGTTCCGGCGAGTCGAGCCGGTGGTTCCGGCGTGTCCGGCAGGTGGTTCTGGCGTGACCGGCACGAGGTTCTGGCACGTCTGAGAGTTGGTTCCGGCATGCCCGACAGGTGATTCCGGAGTGTCCGCCACGTGGCTCTGGCGTACCCGGCAGGTGATTTTGGCGTTTCTGGCAGGTGTTGCTTGCAAGTCGAGCATTTGGCTCAGGCATGCCCAGCAGGTGCTTCCAGCGTGTCTGGCACGTGGTTCTGATGTGTCTGAGATCTGCTTCTGGCATGTCCGGCAGATGATTCCGGAGTGTCCACCAAGTGGTTGTGGAATACCCGTCAGGTGATTTTAGCGTGTCAGGTAGGTGGTTCGAGCGAGTCGAGTAGGTGGTTCCGGCGTGCTCGGCAGGTGGTTGAGGCGGGTCTGGCAGGTGGTTTCGGTCTGTTCGGGGTGTGGTTCCGGCATCTCAGGCACATGGTTCTGGCACGTCTGATAGGTGGTTCCGGCCGGCCCGACAGGTGTTTCCATGGTGTCCGCCAAGTGGTTCTGGCATAGCTGGCAGGTGATGTTGGCGTGACCGGCAGGTGGTTCCAGCCAGCCCGGCAGGTGATTCCGAAGTGTTCACCAAATGGTTGTGGCGTAGCCGGCAGGTGATTTTGGCGTGTCCAGCAGGTGGTTTTGGCGAGTCGAGCAGGTGGTTCTGGCGTGCTCGGCAGGTGCTTCCGGTGTCATTGGCATGTGGTTCCGGCATGTCTGAGAGGTGGTTCCGCCATGTCCGGCAGGTGATTCCGGAGTGTTCCCCAAGTGGTTCTGGCATAGCTGGCAGGTGGTTCCGGCATGTCCACAACGAGGTTCCAGCATGCCCGGCACGTGATTCCGCAGTGTCCGGCATGTGGTTCTGGCACCTCAGAGAGGTGGTTCCGGAATGCCTGGCCTGTGATTCCGGAGTGTCTGCCGAGTGGTTCTGGCGTAGCCGGGAGTTGATTTTGGCGTGTCCAGTATGTGGTTCTGGGGAGTGGATCAGCTGGTTCCGGCATACTCGGCAGGTGGTACCGGCGTGTCCAGAACGTGGTTCTGGCAAGTCTGAGAGGAGGTTCCGGCACGCCCGACAGGTGATTCCGGAGCATCCGCCAAGTGTTTCTGGCGTACCCGGCAGGTGATTTTGGCATGTCCGGCATGTGGTTCCAGAGAGTCGAGCATGTGGTTCCAGCATGCTCGACAATTGGTTCAGGCAGGTCCGGCAGAGGATTCCGGTCTGTCCGGGAGGTTGTTCTGGCGTGTCCGGTATTGGTTCCGGCACGTCTGACAGGTGGTTCTATCATGCCCAGCAGGTGATTCCGAGAGTCCACCACGTGGTTTTGGCGTAGCCGGCAGGTGATTTTGGCATGTCCGGCAGGTTTTTCAGGCGAGTTGAGCAGGTGCTTCTGGCATGCCCGAAAGCTGCTTCCGGTGTGTCCGGTAGGTGGTTCCGGCGTGTACGGCACGTGGTTCTGGTACGTCTCAGAGGTGGTTGCGCATGCCCAACAGGCGATTCTGGAGAGTCCGCCATGTGGTTCTGGCACGTCTGAGAGGTGGTTCCAGCATGCCCGGCAGGTCATCCCAGAGAGTCCTCCAAGTGGTTCTGTCATAGCCCGCAGGTGTTTTTGGTGAGTCCGGCAGGTGGTTCCGTCGTGCTCGGCAGGTGGTTCAGGCGTGTCCGGCAGGTGGTTCCAGTCTGTCCAGTACGTGTTTCCAGCTTGTGCGGCACGTGGTTCTGGTACGTCCGAGAGGTGGTTATTGCATGCCCGGCAGGTGATTCCGGACTCTCCGCCAGGTGGTTCTCGCATAGCCAGCTGTTGATTTTGGCCTGTCTGGCAGGTGGCTCCGGCGTGCTCGGCAGGTGTTCCGGCATGTCTGGCTGGTGGTTCTGGTCTGTCCAGTAGGTCGTTCCGGCATGTCCGGCACGTGCTTCTGGCACTTCTGAGAAGTGGTTCCGCCATGGCTGGCAGGTGATTCTGGACTGTCCCCCAGGTGGTTCTGGCATAGCCAGCAGTTGATATTGGCCTGTCCGGCATGTGGTTCCGGCGAGTCGAGCAGCTGGCTGTGGCGTGTTCGGCAGGTGGTTCCGGCATGTCTGGCAGGTGGTTCCGTTCTGTCCGATAGTTCGTTCCGGCATGTCCGGCATGTGCTTCTGGCACATGTGAGAGGTGGTACTGGCATGCCAGGCAGGTGATTCCGGAGTGTCGGGTAAGTGGTTCTGGCGTAGCCGGCAGCTCATTTTGGCGTGTCAGGCATGTGAGTCCTGCGAGTCAAGCAGGTGGTTCTGGTGTGCTCGGCAGGTGGTCCAGGCGTGCCCGGCAGGTGGTTCCGGTCTTACGGGGAGGGGGATCCGGCGTGTCCGGCATGTTTTTCCGGCACGTCTGAGAGGTGGTTCTATGATGCCCGGCAGGTGATTCCAGAGAGTCCAGCAAGTGGTTTTGGCGTAGCCGGCAGGTGATTTTGGCATGTCCGGCAGATGGTTCAGACGAGTTGAGCAGGTGGTTCCGGAGTGCTCGGCAGGTGCTTCCGGAGTTCTCGCCAAGTGGTTCTGGCGTAGCCGTCAGGTGATTTCACATGTCCGGCGATGTTTCCGGCGTGTCGAGCCGGTCGTTCCGGCGTGTCCGACAGGTGTTTGCCGTGTATCAGGCAGGTGGTTCTGGGGTGTCCGGCACGAGGTTCTGCCATGACTGACATGTTGTGCCGGCATGCCCTTCACGTGATTGCAGCTTGTCCCGCAAGTGGTTCTGGTGTAGCCGGCAGGTGATTTTTGCGTGTCCAGCAGTTGGGACTGGTGAGTCAAGCAAGTGGCTCCGGCCAGTGTTTCCTGTGGTTCCGGTCTGTCCGGGAGATGGTTCCGGCCTGTCCAGCACGTGCTTCTGGCACTTCTGAGAGGTTGTGCTGGCATGCACGGCAGGGGATTCCGGAGTGTCCGCCAATTGGTTCTGGCATAGCCGGCAGGTGATTTTGCCAAGTCCAGCATGTGGTTCCAGGGAGTCGAGCATGTGGTTCCGGCGTGCTCGACAGTTGGCTCAGGCAGGTCTGGCAGGTGGTTCCGGCGTGTCCGGCACGTGGTTCCGGCACGTCTGAGAGGTGGTTCTATCATGCCCGGCAGGTGATTCCAGAGAGTCCACCAAGTGGTTTTGGCGTAGCCGGCAGGTGATTTTGGCGTGTCCCGCAGGTGGTTGAGGCGACTTGAGCAGGTGGTTCTGACGTGCTCGGCAGGTGCTTCCGGCGTCTCCGGCACGTGTTTCTGGCACATCTGACATGTGGTTCCGGCATGCCCAAAAGGTGATTCCGGTGTGTCCAGCAGGTGGTTCCGTCGAGTCGAGCAGCTGGCTTTGGTGTGTTCGGCAGGTGGTTCCGGCATGTCTGGCAGGTAGTTCCGTTCTGTCCGATAGGTCGTTCCGGCATGTCCAGCACGTGCTCCTGGCACGTCTGAGAGGTGGTTCCGGCATGCCAGGCAGGTGATTCCGTAGTGTCCGCCAGGTGGATCTGGCGTACCCGGCAGGTGATTGTGGCGTGTCCACTAGGTGGTTCTGGGGAGTGGATCAGCTGGTTCTGGCATACTCGGCAGGTGGTACCGGCATGACCAGAACATGGTTCTGGCAAGTCTGAGAGGTGGTTCCGGCATGCCCGACAGGTGATTCCGGAGTGTCCGCCAAGTGTTTCTGGCGTACCCAGCAGGTGATTTTGGCATGTCTGACAGGTGTTTCTTGCGAGTCGAGCAGGTGGGTCAGGCATGCTCAGCTGGTGCTTCCGGCGTCTCTGGCAAGTGGTTCTGGTGTGTCTGAGAGCTGGTTCTGGCATGTCCGGCAGATGATTCCGGAGTGTCCACCAAGTGGTTCTGGTATACCTGGCAGGTGATTATGGCATGTCAGGAAGGTGGTTCCGGCTAGTTGAGCAGGTGGATCAGGCGTGCTCGCCAGGGGGTTCAGGCGGGTCTGGCAGGTCGTTTCGGTCTGTTTGGGGAGTGGTTCCGGCATCTCAGGCACATGGTTCTGGCACATCTGAGAGGTGGTTCCGGCCGGACCGACAGGTGTTTCCGGAGTGTCCGCCAAGTGGTTCTGGCGTAGCTTACAGGTGATGTAGGCGTGACCGGCACGTGGTTCCAGCAAGCCCGGCAGGTGATTCCGGAGTGTCTGCCGAGGTGTTCTGACGTAGCCGGCAGGTGATTTTGGCGTGTCCAGCAGGTGGTTCCGGCGAGCTCGGCAGGTGGTACCGGCGTGTCCGGAACATGGTTCTGGCATGTCTGAGAGAGGGTTCCGGCATTCCCGACAGGTGATTCTGGAGTGTCCGGCATGTGGTTCTGGCACCTCTGAGAGGTGATTCCGGCATGCACGGCAGGTGGTTTCGGAGTTTCTGCCGAGTCGTTCTGGCGTAGCCGGCAGGTGATTCTGGCGTGTCCAGCAGGTGGTTCTGGGGAGTGGATCAGGTGGTTCTGGCATACTCGGCAGGTGGTACCGGCGTGTCCAGAACAGGGTTCCGGCAAGTCTGAGAGGTGGTTCCGGCATACCCGGCAGGTGATTTTGGTGTGTCAGGTAGGTGGTTCCAGCGAGTCGAGTAGGTGGTTCCGGCGTGCTCGGCAGGTGGTTCAGGCGGGTCTGGCAGGTGGTTTCTGGCTGTTCGGGGTGTGGTTCTGGCATCTCAGGCACATGGTTCTGGCGCGTCTGATAGGTGGTTCCGGCCGGCCCGACAGGTGTTTCCATGGGGTCCGCCAAGTGGTTCTGGCATAGCTGGCAGGTGATGTTGGCGTGACCGGCAGGTGGTTCCAGCCAGTCCGGCAGGTGATTCCGGAGTGTCTGCCGAGTGGTTCTGGCATAGCCGGCAGGTGATTTTGGCGTATCCAGCAGGTGGTTTTGGCGAGTCGAGCAGGTGGTTCTGGTGTGCTCGGCAGGTGTTTCCAGTGTCATTGGCATGTGGTTGCGGCATGTCTGAGAGGTGGTTCCGCCATGCCCGGCAGGTGATTCTGGAGTGTTCGCCAAGTGGTTCTGGCATAGCCGGCAGGTGAGTTTTCATGTCCGGCAATGGTTCCGGCGAGTCGGTACGGTGGTTCCGGCGTGTCCGGCAGGCGGTACCGGCATGTCCAGCAGGTGGTTCCGGCGCGCTCGGCAGGTGCTTCCGGTCTCTAAGGCACGTGGTTGTGTCACCTCTGAGAGATGTTTCCGGCATGCCCGGCAGGTGATTCCGGAGAGTCCGGCATGTGGTTCTGGCACCTCTGAGATGTGGTTCCGGCATGTCCGGCAGGTGGTTCTGGCATGCCCGGCAGGTGATTCCGGAGTGTCCGGCATGTGGTTCTGGCACCTCTGAGAGTTGGTTCCGGCATGCCTGGCAGGTGATACCAGAGTGTCCGGCATTTGGTTCTGGCACCTCTGAGAGGTGGTTCCGGAATGCCTAGCATGTGATTCCGGAGTGTCTGCCGAGTGGTTCTGGGATACCTGGCTGGTGCTTTTGGCGTGTTAGGAAGGTGGTTCCGGCTAGTTGAGCAGGTGGATCAGGCGTGCTCACCAGGGGGTTCAGGCGGGTCTGGCAGGTGGTTTCGGTCTGTTCGGGGAGTCGTTCTGGCATCTCAGGCACATGGTTCTGGCACGTCTGAGAGGTGGTTCCGGCCGGCCGGAGAGATGTTTCCGGAGTGTCCGCCAAGTGGTTCTGGCGTAGCTGAAAGGTGATGTTGGCGTGACCGGCAGGTGGTTCCAGCCAGCCCAGCAGGTTATTCCGGAGTGTCTGCCGAGTGGTTGTGGAGCCAGCCCTTCAGGTGATTCCGAAGAGTTCACCAAATGGTTGTGGCGTAGCCGGCAGGTTATTTTGGCGTGTCAGGAAGTTGGTTCCGGCTAGTTGAGCAGGTGGATCAGGCGTGCTTGCCAGGGGGTTCAGGCGGGTCTGGCAGGTGGTTTCGGTCTGTTCGGGGAGTGGTTCCTGCATCTCAGGCACATGGTTCTGGCACGTCTGAGAGGTGGTTGCGGCAGGCCTGACAGGTGTTTCCATGGTGTCCGCCAAGTGGTTCTGGCATAGCTCTCAGGTGATGTTGGCGTGACCGGCAGGTGGTTCCAGCCAGCCCGGCAGGTGATTCCGGAGTGTCTGCCGTGAGGTTCTGGCGTAGCTGAAAGGTGATGTTGGCGTGACCGGCAGGTGGTTCCAGCAAGCCCGGCAGGTGATTCCGAAGAGTTCACCAAATGGTTGTGGAGCAGCCGGCAGGTGATTTTTTTGTGTCCAGCGGGTGGTTTTGGCAAGTGGAGCAGGTGGTTCTGGCGTGCTCGGCAGGTGCTTCCGGTGTCATTGGCATGTGGTTCCGGCATGTCTGAGAGGTGGTTCCGCAATGCCCGGCAGGTGATTACGGAGTGTTCGCCAAGTGGTTCCGGCGTAGCCGGCAGGTGATTTTGCATGTCCGGCAATGATTCCGGCGAGTCGAGCCGGTGGTTCCGGAATGTCCGGTAGGTGGTTCCGGCATGCCCGGCAGGTGATTCCGGAGTGTCCGGCATGTGGTTCTGGCACCTCTGAGCCGTGGTTCCGGCATGCCCGGCAGGTGATACCGGAGTGTCCGGCATTTGGTTCTGGCACCTCTGAGAGGTGGTTCCGGAATGCCTGGCCTGTGATTCCGGAGTGTCTGCCGAGTGGTTCTGGCGTAGCCGGCAGGTGATTTTGGTGTGTCCACTAGGTGGTTCTGGGGTTGGATCAGCTGGTTCCGGCATACTCGGCAGGTGGTACCGGCGTGTCCAGAACATGGCTCTGGCAAGTCTGAGAGGAGGTTCCGGCACGCCCGACACGTGATTCCGGAGCGTCCGCCAAGTGTTTCTGGCGTGCCCGGCAGGTGATTTTGGCATGTCCGACAGGTGTTTCTTGCGAGTCGAGCAGGTGGCTCAGGCATGCTCAGCTGGTGCTTCCGGCGTCTCTGGCACGTGGTTCTGGTGTGTCTGAGAGCTGGTTCTGGCATGTCCGGCAGATGATTCCGGAGTGTCCACCAAGTGGTTCTGGTATACCTGGCAGGTGATTTTGGCGTGTCAGGAAGGTGGTTCCGGCTAGTTGAGCAGGTGGATCAGGCGTGCTCGCCAGGGGGTTCAGGCGGGTCAGGCAGGTGGTTTCGGTCTGTTCGGGGAGTGGTTCCGGCATCTCAGGCACATGGTTCTGGCACGTCTGAGAGTTGGTTGCGGCCGGCCCGACAGGTGTTTCCGGAGTGTCCGCCAAGTGGTTCTGGCGTAGCTGAAAGGTGATGTTGGCGTGACCGGCAGGTGGTTCCAGCCAGCCCGGCAGGTGATTCCGGAGTGTCTACCTAGTGGTTCTGGCATACCCGGCAAGTGATTTTGGCGTGTCCAGCAGGTGGTTCCGGCGAGCTCGGCAGGTGGTACCGGCGTGTCCGGAACATGGTTCTGGCACGTCTGAGAGATGGTTCCGGCATGCCAGGCAGGTGATTCCGGAGTGTCCGGCATGTGGTTCTGGCACCTCTGAGAGGTGGTTACGGCATGACGGCAGGTGGTTCCGGGGTGTCTGCTGAGTGCTTCTGGCGTAGCTGGCAGGTGATTCTGGGGTGTCCAGCAGGTGGTTCTGGGGAGTGGATCAGGTGGTTCCGGCATACTCGGCAGGTGGTACCGGCGTGTCCGGAACATGGTTCTGGCAAGTCTGAGAGGTGGTTCCGGCATGCCCGACAGGTGATTCCGGAGTGTTCGCCAAGTGGTTCTGGCGTAGCCGGCAAGTCATTTTGCATGTCCGGCGGTGGTTCCGGCGAGTCAAGCCGGTGGTTCCGGTGTAGCCGGCTGTTGATTTTGGCGTGTCCACTAGGTGGTTCTGGGGAGTGCATCAGCTGGTTCCGGCATACTCGGCATGTGGTACCGGCGTGTCCAGAACATGGTTCTGGCAAGTCTGAGAGGTGGTTCCGGCATGCCAGGCAGGTGATTCCGGAGTGTCCAGCATGTGGTTCTGGCACCTCTGAGAGGTGGGTCCGGCATGCTCGGCATGTGGATCCACAGGTTCTGCCGAGTGGTTCTGGCGTAGTCGGCAGGTGATTCTGGCGTTTCCAGCAGGAGGTTCTGGAGAGTGGATCAGGTGGTTCCAGCATACTCGGCAGGTGGTACCGGCGTGTCCGGAACATGGTTCTGGCAAGTCTGAGAGGCGGTTCCGGCATGCCCGACAGGTGATTCCGGAGTGTTCGCCAAGTGGTTCTGGCGTAGCCGGCAGGTCATTTTGCATGTCCGGCGGTGGTTCCGGCGAGTCGAGCCGGTGGTTCCGGCGTGTCCGGCAGGTGGTTCTGGCGTGACCGGCACGAGGTTCTGGCACGTCTGAGAGTTGGTTCCGGCATGCCCGACAGGTGATTCCGGAGTGTCCGCCACGTGGTTCTGGCGTACCCGGCAGGTGATTTTGGCGTGTCAGGTAGGTGGTTCCGGCGAGTCGAGTAGGTGGTTCCGGCGTGCTCGGCAGGTGGTTCAGGCGGGTCTGGCAGGTGGTTTCGGTCTGTTCGGGGTGTGGTTCCGGCATCTCAGGCACCTGGTTCTGGCACGTCTGATAGGTGATTCCGGCCGGCCCGACATGTGTTTCCATGGTGTCCGCCAAGTGGTTCTGGCATAGCTGGCAGGTGATGTTGGCGTGACCGGCAGGTGGTTCCAGCCATCCCGGCAGGTGATTCCGAAGTGTTCACCAAATGGTTGTGGGGTAGCCGGCAGGGGGTTGTGGCAAGTCGAGCAGGTGGTTCTGGCGTGCTCGGCAGGTGCTTCCGGTGTCATTGGCATGTGGTTCCGGCATGTCTGAGAGGTGGTTCCGCCATGCCCGGCAGGTGATTCCGGAGTGTTCCCCAAGTGGTTCTGGCATAGCCGGCAGGTGATTTTGCATGTCCGGCAATGGATCCGGCGAGTCGAGCCGGTGGTTCCGGCATGTCCGGCAGGTGGTTCCTTCATGCCCGGCAGGTGATTCTGGAGTGTCCGGCATGTGGTTCTGGCACCACTGAGAGGTGGTTCCGGCATGCCCGGCAGGTGATACCGGAGTGTTCGCCAAGTGGTTCTGGCATAGACGGCAGGTGATTTTGCATGTACGGCAATGGTTCAGGCGAGTCGAGCCGTGGTTCCGGAATGTCGGCAGGTGGTTCCGGCATGTCCGGCAGGGGGTTCCGGGATGTCCAGCACGTGGTTCCAGCATGTCTGGCAGGTGATTCCGGAGTGTCCGGCATGTGGTTCTGGCACCTCTGAGAGGTGGTTCCGGCATGCCCTTCAGGTGATACCAGAGTGTTCGCCAAGTGGTTCTGGCGTAGCCGGCAGGTGATTTTGCATGTCCGGCAATCGTTCCGGCGAGTCGAGCCGGTGGTTCCGGAATGTCCGGCAGGTGGTTCTGGCATGTCCGGCAGGTGGTTCCGGCATGTCCACAACGAGGTTCCAGGATGCCCGGCAGGTTATTCTGCAGTGTCCGGCATGTGGTTCTGGCACCTCAGAGAGGTGGTTCTGGAATGCCTGGCCTCTGATTCCAGAGTGTCCGCCACGTGGTTCTGGCGTACCCGGCAGGTGATTTTGGCGTGTCTGGCAGGTGTTTCTTGCAAGTCGAGCATTTGGCTCAGGCATGCCCAGCAGGTGCTTCCAGCGGGTCTGGCACGTGGTTCTGGTGTGTCTGAGAGCTGTTTCTGGCATGTCCGGCAGATGATTCCGGGGTGTCCACCAAGTGGTTGTGGCATACCCGGCAGGTGATTTTAGCGTGTCAGGTAGGTGGCTCCAGCGAGTCGAGTAGGTGGTTCCGGCGTGCTCGGCAGGTGGTTCAGGCGGGTCTGGCAGGTGGTTTCGGTCTGTTCGGGGTGTGGTTCCGGCATCTCAGGCACATGGTTCTGGCACGTCTGAGAGGTGGTTCCGGCCGGCCCGACTGGTGTTTCCGGAGTGTCCGCCAAGTGGTTCTGGCGGAGCTGAAAGGTGATGTTGGCGTGACCGGCAGGTGGTTCCAGCGAGCCCGTCAGATGATTCCGGAGTGTCTGCCGAGTGGTTCTGTCGTAGCCGGCAGGTGATTTTGGCGTGTCCAGCGGGTGGTTTTGGCGAGTCGAGCAGGTGGTTCCGGCGAGCTCGGCAGGTGATTCCTGTGTCTTTGGCATGCGGTTCCGGCATGTCCGGCAGGTGGTTCCGGCATGCCCGCAGGTGATTCCGGAGTGTTCGCCAAGTGGTTCTGGCGTAGCCGGCAGGTGATTTTGCATGTCCGGCAATGGTTCCGGCGAGTCGAGCCGGTGGTTCCGGCATGTCCGGCAGGTGGTTCCGGCATGCCCGGCAGGTGATTCCGGTGTGTCCGGCATGTGGTTCTGGCACCTCTGAAAGGTGGTTCCGGCATGTCCGGCAGGTGATACCGGAGTGTTCGCCAAGTGGTTCTGGCGTAGCCGGCAGGTCATTTTGCATGTCCGGCGGTGGTTCCGGCGAGTCAAGCCGGTGGTTCCGGCGTGTCAGGCAAGTGTTTCCGGTCTGTCCGGCACGTGGTTCTGGCGTGTCCGGCACGAGGTTCTGGCACGTCTGAGAGTTGGTTCCGGCATGCCCGATAGGTGATTCCGGAGTGGCCGCCACGTGGTTCTGGCGTACCCGGCAGGTGATTTTGGTGTGTCTTGCATGTGTTTCTTGCAAGTCGAGCATGTGCCTCAGGCATTATCAGCAGGTGCTTCCGGCGTGTCCGGCACGTGGTTCTGGTGTGTCCGAGGGCTGGTTCTGGCATTTCTGGCAGATGATTCCGGAGTGTCCACCAAGTGGTTCTGGTAGACCTGGCAGGTGATTTTGGCGTGTCTGGAAGGTGGTTCCGGCTAGTTGAGCAGGTGGATCAGGCGTGCTCGCCAGGGGGTTCAGGCGGGTCTGGCAGGTTGTTTCGGTCTGTTCGGGGTGTGGTTCCGGCATCTCAGGCACATGGTTCTGGCACGTCTGAGAGGTGGTTCCGGAAGGCCGGAGAGGTGTTTCCGGAGTGTCCGCCAAGTGCTTCTGGCGTAGCTGAAAGGTGATGTTGGCGTGACCGGCAGGTGGTTCCAGCCAGCCCGGCAGGTGATTCCGGAGTGTCTGCCGTGTGGTTCTGGTGTAGCCGGCAGGTGATTTTGCATGTCCGTCAATGGTTCTGGCGAGTCGAGCCGGTGGTTCCGGCATGTCCGGCAGGTGGTTGCGGCATGCCCGGCAGGTGATTCCGGAGTGTCCGGCATGTGGTTCTGGCACCTCTGAGAGGTGGTTCCGGCATGCCCGGCAGGTGATACCGGAGTCTCCGGCATTTGGTTGTGGCACCTCTGAGATGTGGTTCCGGAATTCCTGGCATGTGAATCCGGAGTGTCTGCCGAGTGGTTCTGGCGTAGCCGGGAGTTGATTTTGGCGTGTCCACTAGGTGGTTCTGGGGACTGGATCAGCTGGTTCCGGCATACTCGGCAGGTGGTACCGGCGTGTCCAGAACATGGTTCTGGCAAGTCTGAGAGGTGGTTCCAGCACGACCGACAGGTGATTCCGGAGCTTCCGCCAAGTGTTTCTGGCGTACCCGGCAGGTGATTTTGGCATGTCCGACAGGTGTTTCTTGCGAGTCGAGCAGGTGGCTCAGGCATGCTCAGCTGGTGCTTCCGGCGTCTCTGGCACGTGGTTCTGGTGTGTCTGAGAGCTGGTTCTGGCATGTGCGGCAGATGATTCCGGAGTGTCCACCAAGTGGTTCTGGTATAACTGGCAGGTGATTTTGGCTTGTCAGGAAGGTGGTTCTGGCTAGTTGAGCAGGTAGATCAGGCGTGCTCACCAGGGGGTTCAGGTGGGTCTGGCAGGTGGTTTCGGTCTGTTCGGGGAGTGGTTCCGGCATCTCAGGCTCATGGTTCTGGCACGTCTGAGAGGTGGTTCCGGCCGGCCCGACAGGTGTTTCCATGGTGTCCGCCAAGTGGTTCTGGCATAGCTGGCAGGTGATGTTGGCGTGACCGGCAGGTGGTTCCAGCCAGCCCGGCAGGTGATTCCGGAGTGTCTGCCGAGTGGTTCTGGCGTAGACGGCAGGTGATTTTGGCGTGTCCAGAAGTTGGTTTTGGCTAGTCGAGCAGGTGGTTCTGGCGTGCTCGGCTGGTGCTTCCGGTGTCATTGGCATGTGGTTCCGGCATGTCTGAGAGGTTCTTCCGCCATGCCCAGCAGGTGATTCCGGAGTGTTCCCCAAGTGGTTCTGGCATAGCCGGCAGGTCATTTTGCATGTCCGGCGGTTGGTTCCGGCGATTCGAGCCGGTGGTTGCGGCGTTTCCAGCAGGTGTTTCCGGTTGTCCGGCAGGTGATTCCGGAGTGTCCGGCATGTGGTTCTGGCACCTCTGAGAGGTGGTTCCGGCATGCCCGGCAGGTGATTCCGGAGTGTTCGGCATGTAGTTCTGGCACCTCTGAGAGTTGGTTCCGGCATGCCCGGTAGGTGGTTCCGGAGTGTCTGCCGAGTGGTTCTGGCGTAGTCGGCAGGTGATTCTGGCGTGTCCAGCAGGTGGTTCTGGGGAGTGGATCAGGTGGTTCCGGCATACTCGGCAGGTGGTACCGGCGTGTCCTGAACATCGTTCTGGCAAGTCTGAGCTGCGGTTCCGGCATGCCTGACAGGTGATTCCGGAGTGTTCGCCAAGTGGTTCTGGCGTAGCCGGCAGGTCATTTTGCATGTCCGGCGGTGGTTCCGGCGAGTCGAGCCGGTGGTTCCGGCGTGTCCGGCAGGTGGTTCTGGCGTGACCGGCACGAGGTTCTGGCACGTCTGAGAGTTGGTTCCGGCATGCCCGACAGGTGATTCCGGAGTGTACGCCACGTGGTTCTGGCGTACCCGGCAGGTGATTTTGGCGTGTCTGGCAGGTGTTTCTTGCAAGTCGAGCATTTGGCTCAGGCATGCCCAGCAGGTGCTTCCAGCATGTCTGGCACGTGGTTCTGGTGTGTCTGAGAGCTGGTTCTGGCATGTCCGGCAGATGATTCCGGAGTATCCACCAAGTGGTTGTGGCATACCCGGCAGGTGATTTTAGCGTGTCATGTAGGTGGTTCCAGCGAGTCGAGTAGGTGGTTCCGGCGTTCTCGGCAGGTGGTTCAGGTGGGTCTGGCAGGTGGTTTCGGTCTGTTCGGGGTGTGGTTCCGGCATCTCTGGCACATGGTTCTGGCACGTCTGAGAGGTGGTTCCGGCCGCCCCGACTGGTGTTTCCGGAGTGTCCGCCATGTGGTTCTGGCGGAGCTGAAAGGTGATGTTGGAGTTACCGGCAGGTGGTTCCAGCGAGCCCGGCAGATGATTCCGGAGTGTCTGCCGAGTGGTTCTGGCGTAGCCGGCAGGTGATTTTGGCGTGTCCAGCCGGTGGTTTTGGCGAGTCGAGCAGGTGGTTCCGGCGAGCTCGGCAGGTGATTCCTGTGACACTGGCATGCGGTTCCGGCATGTCTGAGAGGTGGTTCCGCCATGCCCGGCAGGTGATTCCGGAGTGTTCGCCAAGTGGTCTGGCGTAGCCGGCAGGTGATTTTGCATGTCCGGCAATGGTTCCCGCGAGTCGAGCCGGTGGTTCCGGCATGTCCGGCAGGTGGTTCCAGCATGCCCGGCACGTGATTCTGGTGTGTCCGGCATGTGGTTCTGGCACCTCTGAGAGGTGGTTCCGGCATGCCCGGCAGGTGGTTCCGGAGTGTCTGCCGAGAGGTTCTGGAGCCAGCCCGGCAGGTGATTCCGAAGAGTTCACCAAATGGTTGCGGTGTAGCAGACAGTTGCTTTTGGCGTGTCACGAAGGTGGTTCCGGCTAGTTGAGCAGGTGGATCTGGCGTGCTCGCCAGGGGGTTCAGGCGGGTCTGGCAGGTGGTTTCGGTCTGTTCGGGGAGTGGTTCCGGCATCTCAGGCACATGGTTCTGGCACGTCTGAGAGGTGGTTCCGGCCGGCCGGAGAGGTGTTTCCGGAGTGTCCGCCAAGTGGTTCTGGCGTAGCTGAAAGGCGATGTTGGCATGACCGGCAGGTGGTTCCAGCCAGCCCGGCAGGTGATTCCGGAGGGTCTGCCGTGTGGTTCTGGCGTAGCTGGCAGGTGATTTTGGCGTGCCCAGCAGGTGGTTCCGGCGAGCTCGGCAGGTGGTACCAGCGTGTCCGGAACATGGTTCTGGCACGTCGGAGAGATGGTTCCGGCATGCCCGGCAGTTGGTTACGCAGTGTCCGGCATGTGGTTCTGGCACCTCTGAGAGGTGGTTCCGGCATGTCCGGCAGGTGGTTCCGGAGTGGCTGCCGAGTGGTTGTGGCATAGTCGGCAGGTGATTCTGGCGTGTCCAGCAGGTGGTTCTGGGGAGTGGATCAGGTGGTTCCGGCATTCTCGGCAGGTGATTCCTGTGACACTGGCATGCGGTTCCGGCATGTCTGAGAGGTGGTTCCGCCATGCCCGGCAGGTGATTCCGGAGTGTTCGCCAAGTGGTCTGGCGTAGCCGGCAGGTGATTTTGCATGTCCGGCAATGGTTCCCGCGAGTCGAGCCGGTGGTTCCGGCATGTCCGGCAGGTGGTTCCAGCATGCCCGGCACGTGATTCCGGTGTGTCCGGCATGTGGTTCTGGCACCTCTGAGAGGTGGTTCCGGCATGCCCGGCAGGTGGTTCCGGAGTGTCTGCCGAGAGGTTCTGGAGCCAGCCCGGCAGGTGATTCCGAAGAGTTCACCAAATGGTTGCGGTGTAGCAGACAGTTGCTTTTGGCGTGTCACGAAGGTGGTTCCGGCTAGTTGAGCAGGTGGATCTGGCGTGCTCGCCAGGGGGTTCAGGCGGGTCTGGCAGGTGGTTTCGGTCTGTTCGGGGAGTGGTTCCGGCATCTCAGGCACATGGTTCTGGCACGTCTGAGAGGTGGTTCCGGCCGGCCGGAGAGGTGTTTCCGGAGTGTCCGCCAAGTGGTTCTGGCGTAGCTGAAAGGCGATGTTGGCATGACCGGCAGGTGGTTCCAGCCAGCCCGGCAGGTGATTCCGGAGGGTCTGCCGTGTGGTTCTGGCGTAGCTGGCAGGTGATTTTGGCGTGCCCAGCAGGTGGTTCCGGCGAGCTCGGCAGGTGGTACCAGCGTGTCCGGAACATGGTTCTGGCACGTCGGAGAGATGGTTCCGGCATGCCCGGCAGTTGGTTACGCAGTGTCCGGCATGTGGTTCTGGCACCTCTGAGAGGTGGTTCCGGCATGTCCGGCAGGTGGTTCCGGAGTGGCTGCCGAGTGGTTGTGGCATAGTCGGCAGGTGATTCTGGCGTGTCCAGCAGGTGGTTCTGGGGAGTGGATCAGGTGGTTCCGGCATTCTCGGCAGGTGGTACGGTCGTGTCCGGAACATGGTTCTGGCAAGTCTGAGACGCGGTTCCGGCATGCCCGACAGGTGATTCCGGAGTGTTCGCCAAGTGGTTCTGGTGTAGCCGGCAGGTCATTTTGCATGTCCGGCGGTGGTTCCGGCGAGTCGAGCCGGTGGTTCCGGCGTGTCAGGCAGGTGGTTCTGGCCTGACCGGCACGAGGTTCTGGCACGCCTGACAGTTGGTTCCGGCATGCCCGACAGGTGATTCCGTAGTGTCCCCCACGTGGTTCTGGCGTACCCGGCAGGTGATTTTGGCGTGTCTGGCAGGTGTTTCTTGCAAGTCGAGCATTTGGCTCAGGCATGCTCAGGAGGTGCTTCCGGCGTTTCTGGCACGTGGTTCTGGTGTGTCTGAGAGCTGTTTCTGGCATGTCCGGCAGATGATTCCGGAGTGTCCACCAAGTGTTTGTGGCAGACCCGGCAGGTGATTTTAGCGTGTCAGGTAGGTGGTTCCGGCGAGTCGAGTAGGTGGTTCCGGCGTGCTCGGCTGGTGGTTCAGGCGGGTCTGGCAGGTGGTTTCGGTCTGTTCGGGGTGTGGTTCCGGCATCTCAGGCACATGGTTCTGGCACGTCTGTTAGGTGGTTCCGGCCGGCCCGACAGGTGTTTCCATGGTGTCCGCCAAGTGGTTCTGGCATAGCTGGCAGGTGATGTTGGCGTGACCGGCAGGTGGTTCCAGCCAGCCTGGCATGTGATTCCGAAGAGTTCACCAAATGGTTGTGGCATAGCCGGCAGGTGATTTTGGCGTGTCCAGCAGGTGGTTTTGGCGAGTCGAGGAGGTGGTTCTGGCGTGCTCGGCAGGTGCTTCCGGTGTCATTGGCATGTGGTTCCGGCATGTCTGAGAGGTGGTTCCGCCATGCCCAGCACGTGATTCTGGAGTGTTCGACAAGTCTTTCTGGCATAGCCGGCAGGTGATTTTGCATGTCCGGCAATAGTTCCGGCGAGTCGAGCCGGTGGTTCCGGCATGTCCGGCAGGTGGTTCCGGCATGACCGGCAGGTGATACCGGAGTGTTAGCCAAGTGGTTCAGGCGTAGCCGGCAGGTGATTTTGCATGTCCGGCAATGGTTCCGGCGAGTCGAACCGGTGGTTCCGGAATGTCCGGCAGGTGGTTCCGGCATGTCCGGCAGGTGGTTCCGGCATGTTCAGCACGTGGTTCCGCAGTGTCTGCCGAGTGGTTCTGGAGCCAGCCCGGCAGGTGATTCCGAAGAGTTCACCAAATGTTTGTGGCGTATCCGGCAGGTGATTTTGGCGTGTCAGGAAGGTGGTTCTGGCTAGTTGAGCAGGTGGATCAGGCGTGCTCGCCAGGGGGTTCAGGCGGGTCTGGCAGGTGGTTACGGTCTGTTCGGGGAGTGGTTCCGGCATCTCAGGCACATCGTTCTAGCACGTCTGAGAGGTGGTTCCGGCAGGCCGGAGAGGTGTTTCCGGAGTGTCCGCCAAGTGGTTCTGGCGTAGCTGAGAGGTGATGTTGGCGTGACCGGCAGGTGGTTCCAGCCAGCCCGGCAGGTGATTCCAGAGTGTCTGCCATGTGGTTCTGGCGTAGCTGGCAGGTGATTTTGGCGTGTCCAGCAGGTGGTTCCGGCGAGCTCGGCAGGTGGTACCAGCGTGTCCGAAACATGGTTCTGGCACGTCTTAGAGATGGTTCCGGAATGCCAGGCAGGTGATTCCGGAGTGTCCGGCATGTGGTTCTGGCACCTCTGAGAGGTGGTTCCAGCATGCCCGGCAGGTGATTCCGGAGTGTCCGGCATGTGGTTCTGGCACCTCTGAGAGGTGGGTCCGGCATGCCAGGCAGGTGGCTCCGGAGGTTCTGCCGAGTGCTTCTGGCGTAGTCGGCAGGTGATTCTGGCGTGTCCAGCAGGTGGTTCTGGGGAGTGGATCAGGTGGTTCCAGCATACTCGGCAGGTGGTACCGTCGTGTCCGGAACATGGTTCTGGCAAGTCTGAGAGGCGGTTCCGGCATGCCCGACAGGTGATTCCGGAGTGTTCGCCAAGTGGTTCTGGCATAGCCGGCAGGTCATTTTGCATGTCCGGCGGTGGTTCCGACAAGTCGAGCCGGTGGTTCCGGCGTGTCCGGCAGGTGGTTCTGGCGTGACCGGCTCGAGGTTCTCTCACGTCTGAGAGTTGGTTCCGGCATGCCCGACAGGTGATTCCGGAGTGTCCGCCACATGGTTCTGGCGTACCCGGCAGGTGATTTTGGCGTGTCTGGCAGGTGTTTCTTGCAAGTCGAGCATTTGGCTCAGCCATGCTCAGCAGGTGATTCCGGCGTGTCTGGCACGTGGTTCTGGTGTATCTGAGAGCTGGTTCTGGCATGTCCGGCAGATGATTCCGGAGTGTCCACCAAGTGGTTCTGGTATACCTGGCAGGTGATTTTGGCATGTCCAGCCGTTTGTTTTGGCGAGTCGACCAGGTGGTTCTGGCGTGTTCGGCAGGTGCTTCCGGTGTCATTGGCATGTGGTTCCGGCATGTCTGAGAGGTGGTTCCGCCATGCCCGTCAGGTGATTCCGGAGTGTTCCCCAAGTGGTTCTGGCGTAGCTGGCAGGTGATTTTGCATGTCCGGCAATGGTTCCGGCGAGTCGAGCCGTGGTTCCGGAATGTCCGGCAGGTGGTTCCGGCATGTCCGGCAGGTGGTTCCGGCATGTCCAGCACGTGGTTCCAGCATGCCGGCAGGTGATTCCGGAGTGTCCGGCATGTGGTTCTGGCACCTCTGAGATGTGGTTCCGTCATGCCCTGCAGGTGATACCGGAGTGTCCGGCATTTGGTTCTGGCACCTCTGAGAGGTGGTTCCGGAATGCCTGGCATGTGATTCCGGAGTGTCTGCCGAGTGGTTCTGGCGTAGCCGGCAGTTGATTTTGGCGTGTCCACTAGGTGGTTCTGGGGAGTGGATCAGCTGGTTCCGGCATACTCGGCAGGTGGTACCGGCGTGTCCAGAACATGGTTCTGGCAAGTCTGAGAGGTGGTTTCGGCACGCCCGACATGTGATTCCGGAGCGTCCGCCAAGTGTTTCTGGCGTACCCGGCAGGTGATTTTCGCCTGTCCGACAGGTGTATCTTGCGAGTCGAGCAGGTGGCTGAGGCATGCTCAGCTGGTGCTTCCGGCGTCTCTGGCATGTGGTTCTGGTGTGTCTGAGAGCTGGTTCTGGCATCTCCGGCAGATGATTCCGGAGTGTCCACCAAGTGGTTCTTGTATACCTGGCAGGTGATTTTGGCGTGTCAGGAAGTTGGTTCCGGCTAGTTGAGCAGGTGGATCAGGCGTGCTCACCAGGGGGTTCAGGCGGGTCTGGCAGGTGGTTTCGGTCTGTTCGGGGAGTGGTTCCGGCATCTCAGGCACATGGTTCTGGCACGTCTGAGAGGTGGTTCCGGCATGCCCGACAGGTGATTCCGGAGTATTCGCCAAGTGGTTCTGGCGTAGCCGGCAGGTCATTTTGCATGTCCGGCAGTGGTTCTGGCGAGTCAAGCCGGTGGTTCCGGCGTGTCCGGCAGGTGTTTCCGGTCTGTCCGGCACGTGGTTCTGGCGTGTCCGGCACGAGGTTCTCGCACGTCTGAGAGTTGGTTCCGGCATGCCCGACAGGTGATTCCGGAGAGTCAGCCACGTGGTTCTGGCGTACCCGGCAGGTGATTTTGGCGTGTCTGGCAGGTGTTTCTTGCAAGTAGAGCATGTGGCTCAGGCATGATCAGCAGGTGCTTCCGGCGTGTCCGGCACGTGGTTCTGGTGTGTCTGAGGGCTGGTTCTGGCATTTCTGGCAGATGATTCCGGAGTGTCCACCAAGAGGTTCTGGTAGACCTGGCAGGTGATTTTGGCGTGTCTGGAAGGTGGTTCCGGCTAGTTGAGCAGGTGGATCAGGCGTGCTCGCCAGGGGGTTCAGGCGGGTCTGGAAGGTGGTTTCGGTCTGTTCGGGGAGTGGTTCCGGCATCTCAGGCACATGGTTCTGGCACGTCTGAGAGGGGTTTCCGGCCAGCCGGAGAGGTGTTTCCGGAGTGTCCGCCAAGTGGTTCTGGCTTAGCTGAAAGGTGATGTTGGCGTCACCGGCAGGTGTTTCCAGCCAGCCCGGCAGGTGAATTCCGGAGTGACTGCCGTGTGGTTCTGGCGTAGCTGGCAGGTGATTTTGGCGTGTCCAGCAGGTGGTTCTGGCAAGCTCGGCAGGTGGTACCAGCGTGTCCGGAACATGGTTCTGGCAGGTCTGAGAGATGGTTCCGGCATGCCCCGCAGGTGATTCCGGAGTGTCCGGCATGTGGTTCTGGCACCTCTGAGAGGTGGTCCCGGCATGCCCGGCAGGTGGTTCCGGAGTGTTCACCAAGTGGTTCTGGCGGAGCAGCCAGGTCATTTTGCATGTCCGGCGGTGGTTCCGGCGAGTCGAGCCGGTGGTTCCGGCGTGTCCGGCAGGTGGTTCTGGCGTGACCGGCACGGGGTTCTGGCACGTCTGAGAGCTGGTTCCGGCATGCCCGACAGGTGATTCCGGAGTGTCCGCCACGTGGTTCTGGCGTACCTGGCAGGTGATTTTGGCGTGTCTGGCAGGTGTTTCTTGCAAGTCGAGCATTTGGCTCAGGCATGCTCTGCAGGTGCTTCCGGCGTGTCTGGCACGTGGTTCTGGTGTGTCTGAGAGCTGGTTCTGGCATGTCCGGCAGATGATTCCGGAGTGTCCACCAAGTGGTTGTGGCATACCCGGCAGGTGATTTTAGCGTGTCAGGTAGGTGGTTCCAGCGAGTCGAGTATGTGGTTCCTGCGTGCTGGGCAGGTGGCTGAGGCGGGCCTGGCAGGTGGTTTCGGTCTGTTTGGGGTGTGGTTCCGGCATCTCAGGCACATGGTTCTGGCACTTCTGATAGGTGGTTCCGGCCGGCCCGACATGTGTTTCCATGGTGTCCGCCAAGTGGTTCTGGCATAGCTGGCAGGTGATGTTGGCGTGACCGGCAGGTGGTTCCAGCCTGCCCGGCAGGTGATTCCGAAGTGTTCACGAAATGGTTGTGGCGTAGCCGGAAGGTGATTTTGGCGTGTCCAGCAGGTGGTTTTGGCGAGTCGAGCAGGTGGTTCTGGCATGCTCGGCAGGTGCTTCCGGTGTAATTGGCATGTGGTTCCGGCGTGTCTGAGAGGTGGTTCCGCCATGCCCGGCAGGTGATTCCGGAGTGTTCCCCAAGTGGTTCTGGCATAGCCGGCAGGTGATTTTGCATGTCCGGCAATGGTTCCGGCGAGTCGAGCCGGTGGTTCCGGCATGTCCGGCAGGTGGTTCCGGCATGCCCGGCAGGTGATTCCGGAGTGTCCGGCGTGTGGTTCTGGCACCTCTGAGAGGTGGTTCCGGCATGCACGGCAGGTGATACCGGAGTGTTCGCCAAGTGGTTCTGGCGTAGCCGGCAGGTGATTTGGCATGTCCGGCAATGGTTCCGGCGAGTCGAGCCGCTGATTCCGGAATGTCCGGCAGGTGGTTCCGGCATGTCCGGCAGGTGGTTCCGGCATGTCCAGCACGTGGTTCCAGCATGCCCGGCAGGTGATTCCGGAGTGTCCGGCATGTGGTTCTGGCAACTCTGAGAGGTGGTTCCGGCATGCCCGGCAGGTGATTCCGGAGTGTCTGCCGAGTGGTTCTGGAGCCAGCCCGGCAGGTGATTCCGAAGAGTTCACCAAATGGTTGAGGCGTAGCCGGCAGGTGATTTTGGCGTGTCAGGAAGGTGGTTCCGGCTAGTTGAGCAGGTGGATCAGGCGTGCTCGCCAGGGGGTTCAGGCGGGTCTGGCAGGTGGTTTCGGTCTGTTCGGGGAGTGGTTCCGGTATCTCAGGCACATGGTTCTGGCACGTCTGAGAGGTGGTTCCGGCCGTCCCGAAGGTGTTCCGGAGTGTCCGCCAAGTGGTTTTGGCGTAGCTGAAAGGTGATGTTGGCGTGATCGGCAGGTGGTTCCAGCCAGCCCGGCAGGTGATTCCGGAGTGTCTGCCGTGTGGTTCTGGCATAGCTGGCAGGTGATTTTGGCGTGTCCAGCAGGTGGTTCCGGCGGGCTCAGCGGGTTGTAGCAGCGTGTCCGGATCATGGTTCTGGCACGTCTGAGAGATGGTTCCGGCATGCCCGGCAGGTGATTCCAGAGTGTCCGGCATGTGGTTATGGCACCTCTGAGAGGTGGTTCCGGCATGTCCGACAGGTGGTTCCGGCATGCCCGGCAGTTGATTCCGGAGTGTCCGGCATGTGGTTCTGGCACCTCTGAGAGGTGGTTCCGGCATGCCCGGCAGGTGATACTGGAGTGTTCGCCAAGTGGTTCTGGCGTAGCCGGCAGGTGATTTTGCATCTCCGGCAATGGTTCCGGCGAGTCGAGCCGGTGGTTCCAGAATATCCGGCAGGTGGTTCCGGCATGTCCGTCAGGTGGTTCCGGCATGTCCAGCACGTGGTTCCAGCATGCCCGGCAGGTGATTCCGAAGTGTTCGGCATGTGGTTCTGGCACCTCTGAGAGGTGGTTCCGTCATGCCCGGCAGGTGGTTCCGGAGTGTCCGCAACATGGTTCTGGCGTACCCGGCAGGTGATTTTGGCGTGTCTGGCTGGTGTTTCTTGCAAGTCGAGCATTTGGCTCCGGCATGCTCAGCAGGTGCTTCCGGCGTGTCTGGCACGTGGTTCTGGTGTGTCTGAGAGCTGGTTCTGGCATGTCCGGCAGATGATTCCGGAGTGTCCACCAAGTGGTTGTGGCATACCCGGCAGGTGATTTTAGCGTGTCAGTTAGGTGGTTCCAGCGAGTCGAGTAGGTGGTTCCGGCGTGCTCGGAAGATGGTTCAGGCGGGTGTGGCAGGTGGTTTCGTCTGTTCGGGGTGTGGTTCCGGCATCTCAGGCACATGGTTCTGGCACGTCTGAGAGATGGTTCCGGCATGCCCGGCAGGTGATTCGGGAGTGTCCGGCATGTGGTTCTGGCACCTCTGAGAGGTGGTTCCGGCATGCCCGGCAGGTGATTCCGGAGTGTCCGGCATGCGGTTCTGGCACCTCTGAGAGGTGGTTCCGGCATGCCCGGCAGTTGGTTACGGAGTGTCTGCCAAGTGGTTCTGGAGTAGCCGGCAGGTGATTCTGGCGTATCCAGCAGGTGGTTCTGGGGAGTGGATCAGGTGGTTCCGGCATACTCGGCAGGTGGTACCGGCGTGTCCGGAACATGGTTTTGGCAAGTCTGAGAGGTGGTTCGGGCAGGCCCGACAGGTGATTCCGGATTGTTCGCCAAGTGGTTCTGGCATAGCCGGCAGGTCATTTTGCATGTCCGGCGGTGCTTCCGGGGAGTCGAGCCGGTGGTTGCGGCGTATCCAGCAGGTGTTTCCGGTCTGTCCGGCAGGTGGTTCTGGCGTGACCTGCACGAGGTTCTGGCACGTCTGAGAGTTGCTTCCGGCATGCCCGACAGGTGATTCCGGAGTGTTCGCCAAGTGGTTCTGTCGTAGCCGGCAGGTGATTTTGCATGTCCGGCAATGGTTCCGGCGAGTCGAGCCGGTGGTTCGGGCATGTCCGACAGGTGGTTCCGGCATGCCCGGCAGGTGGTTCCGGCATGCCCGGCAGGTGGTTCCGGCATGTCCGGCAGGTGGTTCCGGCATTTCCGGCATGTGGTTCTGGCACCTCTGAGAGTTGGTTCCGGCATGCCCGACAGGTGATGTCGGAGAGTCCGCCACGTGGTTCTTGCGTACCCGGCAGGTGATTTTGGCGTGTCTGGCAGGTGTTTCTTGCAAGTGGAGCATGTGGTTCAGGCATGATCAGCAGGTGCTTCCGGCGTGTCCGGCACGTGGTTCTGGTGTGTCTGAGGGCTGGTTCTGGCATGTCCGGCAGATGATTCCGGAGTGTCCACCAAGTGGTTCTGGTAGACCTGGCAGGTGATTTTGGCGTGTCTGGAAGGTGGTTCTGGATAGTTGAGCAGGTGGATCAGGCTTGCTCGCCAGGGGTTCAGGCTGGTCTGCCAAGTGCTTTCGGTCTGTTCGGGGAGTGGTTCCGGCATCTTAGGCACATGGTTCTGGCACGTCTGAGAGGTGTTTCCGGCCGGCCGGAGAGGTGTTTCCGGAGTGTCCGCCAAGTGGTTCTGGCTTAGCTGAAAGGTGATGTTGGCGTGACCGGCAGGTGGTTCCAGCCAGCCCGGCAGGTGATTCCGGAGTGTCCGGCATGTGGTTCTGGCACCTCTGAGAGGTGGTTCCGGAATGCCTGGCCTGTGATTCCGGAGTGTCTGCCGAGTGGTTCTGGCGTAGCCGGCAGTTGATTTTGGCGTGTCCACTAGGTGGTTGTGGGGAGTGGATCAGCTGGTTCCGGCATACTCGGCAGGTGGTACCGGCGTGTCCAGAACATGGTTCTGGCAAGTGTGAGAGGTGGTTCCGGCACGCCCGAAGGGGTGATTCCGGAGCGTCCGCCAAGTGTTTCTGGCGTACCCGGCAGGCGATTTTCGCCTGTCCCACAGGTGTATCTTGCGAGTCGAGCAGGTGGCAGAGGCATGCTCAGCAGGTGCTTCCGACGTCTCTGGCACGTGGTTCTGGTGTGTCTGAGAGCTGGTTCTGGCATGTCCAGCTGATGATTCCGGAGTGTCCACCAAGTGGTTCTTGTATACCTGGCAGGTGATTTTGGCGTGTCAGGAAGGTGGTTCAGGCTAGTTGAGCAGGTGGATCAGGCGTGCTCGCCAGGGGGTTCAGGCGGGTCTGGCAGGTGGTTTTGGTCTGTTTGTGGAGTGGTTCCGGCATCTCAGGCTCATGGTTCTGGCACGTCTGAGAGGTGGTTCTGGCCGGCCCGACAGGTGTTTCCATGGTGTCCGCCAAGTGGTTCTGGCATAGCTGGCAGGTGATGTTGGCGTGACCGGCAGGTGGTTGCAGCCAGCCCGGCAGGTGATTCCGAAGTGTTCACCAAATGGTTGTGGCATAGCCGGAAGGTGATTTTGGCGTGTCCAGCAGGTGGTTTGGCGAGTCGAGCAGATGGTTCTGACGTGCTCGACAGGTGCTTCCGGTGTCATTGGCATGTGGTTCCGGCATGTCTGAGAGGTGGTTCCGCCATGCCCGGCAGGTGATTCCGGAGTGTTCCCCAAGTGGTTCTGGCTTAGCCGGCAGGTGATTTTGCATGTCCGGCAATGGTTCCGGCGAGTCGAGCCGGTGGTTCCGGCATGTCCGACAGGTGGTTCCGGCATGCCCGGCAGTTGATTCCGGAGTGTCCGGCATGTGGTTCTGGCACCTCTGAGAGGTGGTTCCGGCATGCCCGGCAGGTGATACTGGAGTGTTCGCCAAGTGGTTCTGGCGTAGCCGGCAGGTGATTTTGCATCTCCGGCAAAGGTTCCGGTGAGTCGAGCCGGTGGTTCCAGAATATCCGGCAGGTGGTTCCGGCATGTCCGTCAGGTGGTTCCGGCATGTCCAGCACGTGGTTCCAGCATGCCCGGCAGGTGATTCCGAAGTGTTCGGCATGTGGTTCTGGCACCTCTGAGAGGTGGTTCCGGCATGCCCGGCAGTTGGTTACGGAGTGTCTGCCAAGTGGTTCTGGAGTAGCCGGCAGGTGATTCTGGCGTATCCAGCAGGTGGTTCTGGGGAGTGGATCAGGTGGTTCCGGCATACTCGGCAGGTGGTACCGGCGTGTCCGGAACATGGTTTTGGCAAGTCTGAGAGGTGGTTCGGGCAGGCCCGACAGGTGATTCCGGATTGTTCGCCAAGTGGTTCTGGCATAGCCGGCAGGTCATTTTGCATGTCCGGCGGTGGTTCCGGGGAGTCGAGCCGGTGGTTGCGGCGTATCCAGCAGGTGTTTCCGGTCTGTCCGGCAGGTGGTTCTGGCGTGACCGGCACGAGGTTCTGGCACGTCTGAGAGTTGCTTCCGGCATGCCCGACAGGTGATTCCGGAGTGTTCGCCAAGTGGTTCTGTCGTAGCCGGCAGGTGATTTTGCATGTCCGGCAATGGTTCCGGCGAGTCGAGCCGGTGGTTCGGGCATGTCCGACAGGTGGTTCCGGCATGCCCGGCAGGTGGTTCCGGCATGCCCGGCAGGTGGTTCCGGCATGTCCGGCAGGTGGTTCCGGCATTTCCGGCATGTGGTTCTGGCACCTCTGAGAGTTGGTTCCGGCATGCCCGACAGGTGATGTCGGAGAGTCCGCCACGTGGTTCTTGCGTACCCGGCAGGTGATTTTGGCGTGTCTGGCAGGTGTTTCTTGCAAGTGGAGCATGTGGTTCAGGCATGATCAGCAGGTGCTTCCGGCGTGTCCGGCACGTGGTTCTGGTGTGTCTGAGGGCTGGTTCTGGCATGTCCGGCAGATGATTCCGGAGTGTCCACCAAGTGGTTCTGGTAGACCTGGCAGGTGATTTTGGCGTGTCTGGAAGGTGGTTCTGGATAGTTGAGCAGGTGGATCAGGCTTGCTCGCCAGGGGTTCAGGCTGGTCTGCCAAGTGCTTTCGGTCTGTTCGGGGAGTGGTTCCGGCATCTTAGGCACATGGTTCTGGCACGTCTGAGAGGTGTTTCCGGCCGGCCGGAGAGGTGTTTCCGGAGTGTCCGCCAAGTGGTTCTGGCTTAGCTGAAAGGTGATGTTGGCGTGACCGGCAGGTGGTTCCAGCCAGCCCGGCAGGTGATTCCGGAGTGTCCGGCATGTGGTTCTGGCACCTCTGAGAGGTGGTTCCGGAATGCCTGGCCTGTGATTCCGGAGTGTCTGCCGAGTGGTTCTGGCGTAGCCGGCAGTTGATTTTGGCGTGTCCACTAGGTGGTTGTGGGGAGTGGATCAGCTGGTTCCGGCATACTCGGCAGGTGGTACCGGCGTGTCCAGAACATGGTTCTGGCAAGTGTGAGAGGTGGTTCCGGCACGCCCGAAGGGGTGATTCCGGAGCGTCCGCCAAGTGTTTCTGGCGTACCCGGCAGGCGATTTTCGCCTGTCCCACAGGTGTATCTTGCGAGTCGAGCAGGTGGCAGAGGCATGCTCAGCAGGTGCTTCCGGCGTCTCTGGCACGTGGTTCTGGTGTGTCTGAGAGCTGGTTCTGGCATGTCCAGCTGATGATTCCGGAGTGTCCACCAAGTGGTTCTTGTATACCTGGCAGGTGATTTTGGCGTGTCAGGAAGGTGGTTCAGGCTAGTTGAGCAGGTGGATCAGGCGTGCTCGCCAGGGGGTTCAGGCGGGTCTGGCAGGTGGTTTCGGTCTGTTTGTGGAGTGGTTCCGGCATCTCAGGCTCATGGTTCTGGCACGTCTGAGAGGTGGTTCCGGCCGGAACAACAGGTGTTTCCGGAGTGTCCGCCAAGTGGTTCTGGCATAGCTGGCAGGTGATGTTGGCGTGACCGGCAGGTGGTTGCAGCCAGCCCGGCAGGTGATTCCGAAGTGTTCACCAAATGGTTGTGGCATAGCCGGAAGGTGATTTTGGCGTGTCCAGCAGGTGGTTTGGCGAGTCGAGCAGATGGTTCTGACGTGCTCGACAGGTGCTTCCGGTGTCATTGGCATGTGGTTCCGGCATGTCTGAGAGGTGGTTCCGCCATGCCCGGCAGGTGATTCCGGAGTGTTCCCCAAGTGGTTCTGGCTTAGCCGGCAGGTGATTTTGCATGTCCGGCAATGGTTCCGGCGAGTCGAGCCGGTGGTTCCGGCATGTCCGACAGGTGGTTCCGGCATGCCCGGCAGTTGATTCCGAGTGTCCGGCATGTGGTTCTGGCACCTCTGAGAGGTGGTTCCGGCATGCCCGGCAGGTGATACTGGAGTGTTCGCCAAGTGGTTCTGGCGTAGCCGGCAGGTGATTTTGCATCTCCGGCAATGGTTCCGGCGAGTCGAGCCGGTGGTTCCAGAATATCCGGCAGGTGGTTCCGGCATGTCCGTCAGGTGGTTCCGGCATGTCCAGCACGTGGTTCCAGCATGCCCGGCAGGTGATTCCGAAGTGTTCGGCATGTGGTTCTGGCACCTCTGAGAGGTGGTTCCGCCATGCCCGGCAGGTGATTCCGGAGTGTTCGCCAAGTGGTTCTGGCGTAGCCGGCAGGTGATTTTGCAAGTCCGGCAATGGTTCCGGGGAGTCGAGCCGGTGGTTCCGGCATGTCCGGCAGGTGGTTCCGGAGTGTCCACCAAGTGGTTCTGGTATACGTGGCAGGTGATTTTGGCGTGTCAGGAAGGTGGTTGCGGCTAGTTGAGCAGGTGGATCAGGCGTGATCGCCAGGGGCTTCAGGCGGGTCTGGCAGGTGGTTTCGGTCTGTTCGGGGAGTGGTTCCGGCATCTCAGGCACATGGTTCTGGCACGTCTGGGAGGTGGTTCCGGCCGGCCGGACAGGTGTTTCCGGAGTGTCCGCCAAGTGGTTCTGGCGTAGCTGAAAGGTGATGTTGGCGTGACCGGCAGGTGGTTCCAGCCAGCGCGGCAGGTGATTCCAGTGTCATTGGCATGTGGTTCCGGCATATCTGAGAGGTGGTTCCGCCATGCCCGGCAGGTCATTCCGGAGTGTTCGCCAAGTGGTTCTGGCGTAGCCGGCACGTGATTTTGCATGTCCGGCAATGGTTCCGGCGAGTCGAGCCGGTGCTTCCTGCATGTCCAGCAGGTGGTTCCGGCATGCCCGACAGGTGATTCCGGAGTGTCCGGCATGTGGTTCTGGCACCTCAAAGAGGTGGTTCCGGCATGCCCGGCAGGTCATACCGGAGTGTCCGGCATTTGGTTCTGGCACCTCTGAGAGGTGGTTCCGGAATGCCTGGCATGTGATTCCGGAGTGTCTGCCGAGTGGTTCAGGCGTTTCCGGCAGGTGATTTTGGCGTGTCCAGCAGGTGGTTCCGGCGAGCTCTGCAGGTGGTTCCGGCATGTCCGGAACATGGTTCTGGCACGTCTGAGAGATGGTTCCGGCATGCCCGGCTGGTGATTCCGGAGCGTTCGCCAAGTGGTTCTGGCGTAGCCGGCAGGTGATTTTGGCGTTTCCAGCAGGTGGTTCCGGCGAGCTCGGCAGGTGGTACCGGCGTGATCGGAACATGGTTCTGGCACGTCTGAGAGATGGCTCCGGTTTGCCCGGCAGGTGGTTCCGGAGTGTTCGCCAAGTGATTCTGGCGTAGCCGGCAGGTGATTTTGCATGTCCGGCAATGGTTCCGGCGAGTCGAGCCGGTGGTTCCGGCATCGCCGGCAGGTGGTTCCGGCATGCCCGGCAAGTGATTCCGGAGTGTCCGGCATGTGGTTCTGGCACCTCTGAGAGGTGGTTCCGGCATGCCCGGCAGGTGATACTGGAGTGTTCGCCAAGTGGTTCTGGCGTAGCCGGCAGGTGATTTTGCATGTCCGGCAATGGTTCCGGCGAGTCGAGCCGGTGGTTCCAGAATGTCCCGAAGGTGGTTCCGGCATGTCCGGCAGGTGGTTCCGGCATGTCCAGCACGTGGTTCCAGCATGCCCGGCAGGTGATTCCGGAGTGTCCGGCATGTGGTTCTGGCAATTCTGTTAGGTGGTTCCGGAATGCCTGGCCTGTGATTCCGGAGTTTCTGCCGAGTGGTTCTGGCGTAGTCGGCAGTTGATTCTGGCGTGTCCAGCAGGTATTTCTGGGGAGTGGATCAGGTGGTTCCGGCATACTTGGCAGGTGGTACCGGCGTGTCCGGAACATGGTTCTGGCAAGTCTGAGAGGAGGTTCCGGCACGCCCGACAGGTGATTCCGGAGCGTCCGCCAAGTATTTCTGGCGTACCCGGCAGGTGATTTTGGCATCCGACAGGTGTATCTGGCGAGTCGAGCAGGTGGCTCAGTAATGCTCAGCTGTTGCTTCCGACGTCTCTGGCACGTGGTTCTGGTCTGTCTGAGAGCTGGTTCTGGCATGTCCGGCAGATGATTCCGGAGTGTCCACAAGTGGTTCTTGTATACCTGGCAGGTGATTTTGGCGTGTCAGGGAGTTGGTTCCGGCTAGTTGAGCAGGTGGATCAGGCGTGCTCGCCAGGGGGTTCAGGCGGGTCTGGCAGGTGGTTTCGGTCTGTTCGGGGAGTGGTTCCGGCATCTCAGGCACATGGTTCTGGCACGTCTGAGAGGTGGTTCCGGCCGGCCCGACAGGTGTTTCCATGGAGTCCGCCAAGTGGTTCTGGAATAGCTGGCAGGTGATGTTGGCGTGACCGGCAGGTGGTTCCAGCAAGCCCGGCAGGTGATTCCGAAGATTTCACCATATGGTTGTGGCGTAGTCGGCAGGTGATTTTGGCGTGTCCAGCAGGTGGTTTTGGCGAGTCGAGCAGGTGGTTCTGGCGTGCTCGGCAGGTGCTTCCGGTGTCATTATCATGTGGTTCCGGCATGTCTGAGAGGTGGTTCCGGCATGCCCGTCAGGTGGTTCCGGAGTGTCTGCCGAGTGGTTCTGGAGCCGGCCCGGCCGTTGATCCCGAAGAGTTCACCAAATGGTTGTGGCGTAGCCGGCAGGTGATTTTGGCGTGTCAGGAAGGTGGTTCCGGGTAGTTGAGCAGGTGGATCAGGCGTGCTCGCCAGGGGGTTCAGGCGGGTCTGGCAGGTGGTTCTGGCGTGACCGGCACGAGGTTCTGGCACGTCTGAGAGTTGGTTCCGGGATGCCCGACAGGTGATTCCGGAGTGTCCGCTGCGTGGTTCTGGCGTACGCGGCAGGTGATTTTGGCGTGTCTGGCAGGTGCTTCTTGCAAGTCGTGCATGCGGCTCAGGCATGCTCAGCAGGTGATTCCGGCGTGTCTGGCACGTGGTTCTGGTGTGTCTGAGAGCTGGTTGTGGCATGTCCGGCAGATGATTCCGGAGTGTCCACCAAGTGGTTGTGGCATACCCGGCAGGTGATTTTAGCGTGTCAGGTAGGTGGTTCCAGCGAGTCGAGTAGGTGGTTCCGGCTTGCTCGGCAGGTGGTTCAGGCGGGTCTGGCAGGTGGTTTCGGTCTGTTCGGGGTGTGGTTCCGGCATCTCAGGCACATGGTTCTGGCACGTCTGATAGGTGGTTCCGTCCGGCCCTACAGGTGTTTCCATGGTGTCCGCCAAGTGGTTCTGCCATAGCTGGCAGGTGATGTTGGCGTGACCGGCAGGTGGTTCCAGCCAGCCCGGAAGGTGATTCCGAAGAGTTCACCAAATGGTTGTGGCGTAGCCGGCAGACGATTTTGGCATGTCCAGCAGGTGGTTTTGGCGAGTCGAGCAGGTGGTTCTGGCGTGCTCGTCAGGTGCTTCCGGTGTCATTGGCATGTGGTTCCGGCATGTCTGAGTGGTGGTTCCGCCATGCCCGGCAGGTGATTCCGGAGTGTTCGCCAAGTGGTTCTGGCGTAGCCGGCAGGTGATTTTGCATGTCCGGCAATGGTTCCGGGGAGTCGAGCCGGTGGTTCCGGCATGTCCGGCAGGTGGTTCCGGCATGCCCGGCAGGTGATTCCGGAGTGTCCGGCATTTGGTTCTGGCACCTCTGAGAGGTGTTTCCGGAATGCCTGGCATGTGATTCCGGAGTGTCTGCCGAGTGGTTCTGGCGTAGCCGGCAGGTGATTTTGGCGTGTCCAGCAGGTGGTTCCGACGAGCTCGGCAGGTGGTTCCGGCATGTCCGGAACATTGTTCTGGCACGTCTGAGAGATGGTTCCGGCATGCCCGGCAGTTGGTTACGGAGTGTCTGCCGAGTGGTTCTGGAGTAGCCGGCAGGTGATTCTGGCGTATCCAGCTGGTGGTTCTGGGGAGTGGATCAGGTGGGTCAGGCATACTCGGCAGGTGGTACCGGCGTGTCCGGAACATGGTTCTGGCAAGTCTGAGAAGTGGTTCCGGCATGCCCGACAGGTGATTCCGGAGTGTTCGCCAAGTGGTTCTGGCGTAGCCGGCAGGTCATTTTGCATGTCCGGCTGTGGTTCCGGCGAGTCGAGCCGGTGGTTCCGGCGTGTCCAGCAGGTGTTTCCGGTCTGTCCGGCAGGTGTTTCTGGCGTGACTGTCACGAAGTTCTGGCACGTCTGAGAGTTGGTTCCGGCATGCCCGACAGGTGATTCCGGAGCGTCCGCCAAGTGGTTCTGGCATAGCTGGCAGGTGATGTTGGCGTGACCGGCAGGTGGTTTCAGCCAGTAAGGCAGGTGATTCCGAAGTGTTCACCAAATGGTTGTTGCGTATCCGGAAGGTAATTTTGGCGTTTCCAGCAGGTGGTTTTGGCGAGTCGAGCAGGTGGTTCTGGTGTGCTCGGCAGGTGCTTCCGGTGTCATTGGCATGTGGTTCCGGCATGTCTGAGAGGCGGTTCCGGCACGCCCGACAAGTGATTCCGGAGCGTCCGCCAAGTGTTTCTGGCGTACCCGGCAGGTGATTTTGGCATGTCCGACAGGTGTTTCTTGCGAGTCGAGCAGGTGGCTCAGGCATGCTCAGCTGGTGCTTCCGGCGTCTCTGGCACGTGGTTCGGGTGTGTCTGAGAGCTGTTTCTGGCATGTCCGGCAGATGATTCCGGAGTGTCCACCAAGTGGTTCTGGTATACCCAGCAGGTGATTTTGGCGTGTCAGGAAGGTGGTTCCGGCTAGTTGAGCAGGTGGATCAGGCGTGCTACCCAGGGGGTTCAGGCGGGTCTGGCAGGTGGTTTCGGTCTGTTCGGGGAGTGGTTCCGGCATGTCAGGCCCATGGTTCTGGCACGTCTGATAGGTGGTTCCGGCCAGCGCGACAGGTGTTTCCATGGTGTCTGCCAAGTGGTTCTGGCGTAGCTGGCAGGTGATGTTGGCGTGACCGACAGGTGTTTCTAGACAGCCCGGCAGGTGATTCCGAAGAGTTCACCAAATGGTTGTGGCGTAGCCGGCAGGTGATTTTGGCGTGTCCATCAGGTGGTTTTGGCGAGTCAAGCAGGTGGTTCTGGCGTGCTCGGCAGGTGCTTCCGGTGTCATTGGCATGTGGTTCCGGCATGTCTGAGAGGTCGCTACGCCATGCCAGGAAGGTGATTCCGGAGTGTTCGCCAAGTGGTTCTGGCGTAGCCGGCAGGTGATTTTGCATGTCCGGCAATGGTTCCGGCGAGTCGAGACAGTGGTTCCGGCATGTCCGGCAGGTGGTTCCGGCATGCCCCGCAGGTGATTCCGGAGTGTCCAGCATGTGGTTCTGGCAACTCTGAGAGGTGGTTCCGGGATGCCTGGCATGTGATTCCGGAGTCTCTGCCGAGTGGTTCTGGCGTGTCCAGCAGGTGTTTCCGGCCTTCCGGCAGGTGGTTCTGTCGTGTCTGGCACGAGGTTCTGGCACGTCTGAGAGTTGGTTCCGGCATGCCCGACACGTGATTCCGGAGTCTCCGGCATTTGGTTCTGGCACCTCTGAGAGGTGGTTCCGTCATGCCCGACAGGTGATTCCGGAGTGTTCGCCATGTGGTTCTGGCGTAGCCGGCAGGTCATTTTGCATCTCCGGCGGTTGTTCCGGCGATTCGAGCCGGTGGTTCCGGCGTAGCCAGCAGTTGATTTTGGCGTGTCCACTAGGTGGTTCTGGGGAGTGGATCAGCTGGTTCCGGCATCCTCGGCAGGTGGTACCGGCATGTCCAGAACATGGTTCTGGCAAGTCTGAGAGGTGGTTCCGGCACGCCCGACAGGTGATTCCGGAGCGTCCGCCAAGTGTTTCTGGCGTACCCGGCAGGTGATTTTGGCATGTCCGACAGGTGCTTCTTGCGAGTCGAGCAGGTGGCTGAGGCATGCTCAGCTGGTGCTTCCGGCATCTCTGGCTCGTGGTTCTGGTGTGTCTAAGAGCTGGTTCTGGCATGTCCGGCAGATGATTCCGGAGAGTCCACCAAGTGGTTCTGGTATACCTGGCAGGTGATTTTGGCGTACCAGGAAGGTGGTTCCGGCTAGTTGAGCAGTTGGATCAGGCGTGCTCGCCATCGGGTTCAGGCGGGTCAGGCAGGTGGTTTCGGTCTGTTCGGGGAGTGGTTCCGGCATGCCCTGCAGGTGATTCCTGAGTTCCGGCATGTGGTTCTGGCACCTCTGAGAGGTGGTTCCGGCATGCCCGGCAGGTGATACCGGAGTGTCCGGCATTTGGTTCTGGCACCTCTGAGAGGTGGTTCCGGAATGCGAGGCATGTGATTCCCTAGTGTCTGCCGAGTGGTTGTGGCGTAGCCGGCAGGTGATTTTGGCGTGTCCAGCAGGTGGTTCCGGCGAGCTCGTTAGGGGGTACCCGCATGTCCGGAACATGGTTCTGGCACGTCTGAGAGATGGTTCCGGCATGCCCGGCAGGTGATTCCGGAGTGTCCGGCATGTGGTTCTGGCACCTCTGAGAGGTGGTTCCGGCATGCCCGGAAGGTGGTTCCGGAGTGTCTGCCGAGTGGTTCTGGCGTAGCCGGCAGGTGATTCTCCGTGTCCAGCAGGTGGTTCTGGGGAGTGGATCAGGTGGTTCCGGCATACTCGCCAGGTGGTACCGGCGTGTCCGGAACATGGTTCTGGCAAGTCTGAGAGGTGGTTCCGGCATGCCCGACTGGTGATTCCGGAGTGTTCGCCAAGTGCTTCTGGCGTAGCCGGCAGGTCATTTTGCATGTCCGGCGGTGGTTCCGGCGATTCGAGCCGGTGGTTCCGGCGTGTCCAGCAGGTGGTTCCGGTCTGTCCGGCAGGTGGTTCTGGCATGTCCGGCACGAGGTTGTGGCACGTCTGAGATTTGGTTCCGGCATGCCCGACAGGTGATTTCGGAGTGTCCGCCACGTGGTTGTGGCGTACCCGGCAGGTGATTTTGGCGTGTCTGTCAGGTGTTTCTTGCAAGTCGAGCATTTGACTCAGGCATGATCAGCAGGTGCTTCCGGCGTGTCCGGCATGTGGTTCTGGTGTGTCTGAGAGCTGGTTCTGGCATGTCCGGCAGATGATTCCGGAGTGTCCAGCAAGTGGTTGTGACATACCCGGCAGGTGATTTTAGCGTGTCAGGTAGGTGGTTCCGGCAAGTCGAGTAGGTGGTTCCGGCGTGCTTGTCAGGTGGTTCAGGCGGGTCTGGCAGGTGGTTTCGGTCTGTTCGGGGTGTGGTTCCGGCATCTCAGGCACATGGTTCTGGCACGTCTGAGAGGTGGTTCCGGCCGGCCCGACAGGTGTTTCCATGGTGTCCGCCAAGTGGTTCTGGCATAGCTGGCAGGTGATGTTGGCGTGACCGGCAGGTGGTTCCAGCCAGCCCGGCAGGTGATTCCGAAAAGTTCACCAAATTGTTGTGGCGTAGCCGGCAGGTGATTTTGGCGTGTCCGGCAGGTGGTTTTGGCGAGTCGAGCAGGTGGTTCTGGCGTGCTCGGCAGGTGCTTCCGGTGTCATTGGCATGTGGTTCCGGCATGTCTGAGCGGTGGTTCCGGCATGCCCGGCAGGTGGTTCCGGAGTGTCTGCCGAGTGGTTCTGGAGCCAGCCCGGCAGGTGATTCCGAAGAGTTCACCAAATGGTTGTGGCGTAGCCGGCAGGTGATTTTGGCGTGTCAGGAAGTTGGTTCCGGCTAGTTGAGCAGGTGGATCAGGCGTGCTCGCCAGGGGGTTCAGGCGGGTCTGGCAGGTGGTTTCGGTCTGTTCGGGGAGTGGTTCAGGCATCTCAGGCACATGGTTCTGGCACGTCTGAGAGGTGGTTCCGGCCGGCCCGACAGGTGTTTCCATGGTGTCCACCAAGTGGTTCTGGCACAGCTGGCACGTGATGTTGGCGTGACCGGCAGGTGGTTCCAGCCAGCCCGACAGGTTATTCCGAAGAGTTCACCAAATGGTTGTGGCGTAGGCGGCAGGTGATTTCGGCGTGTGCAGCAGGTGTTTCCGGTCTGTCCGGCAGGTGGTTCTGGCGTGACCGGCACGAGGTTCTGGCATGTCTGAGAGTTGGTTCCATCATGCCCGACAGGTGATTCCGGAGAGTTCGCCAAGTGGTTCTGGCGTACCCGGCAGGTGATTTTGCGTGTCCGGCAATGGTTCCGGCGAGTCGAGCCGGTGGTTCCGGCATGTCCGGCAGGTGGTTCCGGCATGCCCGGCAGGTGATTCCGGAGTGTCCGCCATGTGGTTCCGGCACCTCTGAGAGGTGGTTCCGGCATGCCCGGCAGGTGATTCCGGAGTGTCTGCCGAGTGGTTCTGCTGTAGTCGGCATGTGATTCTGTCGTGTCCAGCAGGTGGTTCTGGGGAGTCTATCAGGTGGTTTCGGCATACTCGGCAGGTGGTACCGGCGTGGCCGGAACATGGTTCTGGCAAGTCTGTGTGGTGGTTCCGGCATGCCCGACAGGTGATACCGGTGTGTTCGCCAACTGGTTCTGGCGTAGCCAGGAGGTCATTTTGCATGTCCGGCGGTGGTTCCGGAGAGTCGAACCGGTGGTTCCGGCATGTCCGGCAGGTGATTCCGGCATGTCCAGCACGTGGTTCCGGCATGCCCGGCAGGTGATTCCGGAGTGTCCGGCATGTGGTTCTGGCACCTCTGAGAGGTGGTTCCGGCATGCCCGGCAGGTGATGCCGGAGTCTCGGCATTTGGTTCTGGCACCTCTGAGAGGTGGTTCCGGAATGCCTGGCATGTGATTCCGGAGTGTCTGCCGAGTGGTTCTGGCGTAGCCGGCAGTTGATTTTGGCGTGTCCACTAGCTGGTTCAGGGGAGTGGATCAGCTGGTTCTGGCATACTCGGCAGGTGGTCCCGGCGTGTCCAGAACATGATTCTGGCAAGTCTGAGAGGTGGTTCCGGCACGCCCGACAGGTGATTCCAGAGCGTCCGCCAAGTGTTTCTTGCGTACCCGGCAGGTGATTTTGGCATGTCCGACAGGTGAATCTTGCGAGTCGAGCAGGTGGCTGAGGCATGCTCAGCTGGTGCTTCCGGCGTCTCTGGCACGTGGTTCTGGTGTGTCTGAGAGCTGGTTCTGGCATGTCCGGCAGATGATTCCGGAGTGTCCACCAAGTGGTTCTGGTATACCTGGCAGGTGATTTTGGCGTGTCAGGAAGTTGGTTCCGGCTAGTTGAGCAGGTGGATCAGGCGTGCTCACCAGGGGGTTCAGGCGGGTCTGGCAGGTGGTTTCGGTCTGTTCGGGGAGTGGTTCCGGCATCTCAGGCACATGGTTCTGGCACGTCTGAGAGGTGGTTCCGGCCGGCCTGACAGGTGATTCCGGAGTGTCCCCCAAGTGGTTCCAGGGTAGCTGAAAGGTGTTGTTGGCGTGAACGGCAGGTGGTTCCAGCCAGGCCGGCAGGTGATTCCGGAGTGTCTGCTGAGTGGTTCTGGCGTAGCCGGCGGGCGATTTTGGCGTGTCCAGCGGGTGGTTTTGGCGAGTCGAGCAGGTGGTTCCGGCGAGCTCGGCAGGTGGTACCGGCGTGTCCGGAACATGGTTCTGGCAAATCTCAGAGGTGGTTCCGGCATGCCCGACACGTGATTCCGGAGTGTTCGCCAAGTGGTTCTGGCGTAGCTGGCAGGTCATTTTGCATGTCCGCAGGTGGTTCCGGCGAGTCGAGCCGGTGGTTCCGGCGTGTCCAGCAGGTGGTTCCGGTCTGTCCGGCAGGTGGTTCTGGCGTGTCTGGCACGAGGTTCTGGCACGTCTGAGATTTGGTTACTGCATGCCGAACAGGTGATTCCGGAGTGTCCGCCATGTGGTTCTGCCGTACCCGGTAGGTGATTTTGGCATGTCTGGCATTTGTTTCTGGCAAGTCGAGCATTTGGCTCAGGCATGATCAGCAGGTGCTTCCGGCGTGTCTGGCACATGGTTCTGGTGTGTCTGAGAGCTGGTTCTGGCATGTCCGGCAGATGATTCCGGAGTGTCCACCAAGTGGTTTTGGCATACCCGGCAGGTGATTTTAGAGTGTCAGGTAGGTGGTTCGAGCGAGTCGAGTAGGTGGTTCCGGCGTGCTCGGCATGTGGTTCAGGCGGGTCTAACAGGAGGTTTCGGTCTGTTCGGATGTGGTTCTGGCATCTCAGGCACATGGTTCTGGCACATCTGAGAGGTGGTTCCGGCCGGCCCGACAGGTGTTTACATGGTGTCCGCCAAGTGGTTCTGGCATAGCTGGCAGGTGATGTTGGCGTGACCGGCAGGTGGTTCCAGCCAGCCCGGCAGGTGATTCCGAAGAGTTCACCAAATGGTTGTGGCGTAGCCGGCAGGTGATTTTGGCGTGTCCAGCAGGTGGTTTTGGCGAGTCGAGCAGGTGGTTCTGGCGTGCTCGGCAGGTGCTTCCGGTGTCATTGGCATGTGGTTCCGGCATGTCTGAGAGGTGGTTCCGCCATGCCCGGCAGGTGATTCCGGAGTGTTCGCCAAGTGGTTCTGGCGTAGCCGGCAGGTGATTTTGCTTGGCCGGCAATGGTTCCGGCGAGTCGAGCCGGTGGTTCCGGCATGTCCGGCAGGTGGTTCCGGCATGCCCAGCAGGTGATTCCGGAGTGTCCGGCATGTGGTTCTTGCACCTCTGAGAGGTGTTTCCGGAATGCCTGGCATGTGATTCCGGAGTGTCTGCCGAGTGGTTCTGGCGTAGCCGGCAGTTGATTTTGGCGTGTCCACTATGTGGTTCTGGGGAGTGGAACAGCTGGTTCCGGCATACTCGGCAGGTGGTACCGGTGTGTTCAGAACATGGTTCTGGCAATTCTGAGAGGTGGTTCCAGCCCGCCCGACAGGTGATTCCGGAGCGTCCGCCAAGTGTTTCTGGCGTACCCTGCAGGTGATTTTGGCATGTCCGACAGGTGTTTCTTGCGAGTCGAGCAGGTTGCTCAGGCATGCTCAGCTGGTGCTTCCGGCGTCTCTGGCCCGTGGTTCTGGTGTGTCTGAGAGCTGGTTCTGGCATGACCGGCAGATGATTCCGGAGTGTCCACCAAGTGGTTCTGGTATACCTGGCAGGTGATTTTGGCGTGTCAGGAAGTTGGTTCCGGCTAGTTGAGCAGGTGGATCAGGCGTGCTCGCCAGGGGGTTCAGGCGGGTCTGGCAGGTGGTTTCGGTCTGTTCGGGGAGTGGTTCCGGCATCTCAGGCACATGGTTCTGGCACGTCTGAGAGGTGGTTCCGGCCGGCCTGACAGGTGATTCCGGAGTGTCCGCCAAGTGGTTCCGGGGTAGCTGAAAGGTGTTGTTGGCGTGAACGGCAGGTGGTTCCAGCCAGCCCGGCAGGTGATTCCGAAGAGTTCACCAAATGGTTGTGGCGTAGCCGGCAGGTGATTTTGGCGTGTCCAGCAGGTGGTTTTGGCGAGTCGAGCAGGTGGTTCTGGCGTGCTCGACAGGTGCTTCCGGTGTCATTGGCATGTGGTTCCGGCATGTCTGAGAGGTGGTTCCGCCATGCCCGGAAGGTGATTCCGGAGTGTTCGCCAAGTGGTTCTGGCGTAGCCGGCAGGTGATTTTGCTTGGCCGGCAATGGTTCCGGCGAGTCGAGCCTGTGGTTCCGGCATGTCCGGCAGGTGGTTCCGGCATGCCCAGCAGGTGATTCCGGAGTGTCTGGCATGTGGTTCTGGCACCTCTGAGAGGTGTTTCCGGAATGCCTGGCATGTGATTCCGGAGTGTCTGCCGAGTGGTTCTGGCGTAGCCGGCAGTTGATTTTGGCGTGTCCACTAGGTGGTTCTGGGGAGTGGAACAGCTGGTTCCGGCATACTCGGCAGGTGGTACCGCCGTGTCCAGAACATGGTTCTGGCAACTCTGAGACGTGGTTCCAGCACGCCCGACAGGTGATTCCGGAGCGTCCGCCAAGTGTTTCTGGCGTACCCGGCAGGTGATTTTGGCATGTCCGATAGGTGTTTCTTGCGAGTCGAGCAGGCTGCTCAGGCATGCGCAGCTGGTGCTTCCGGCGTCTCTGGCACGTGGTTCTGGTGTGTCTGAGAGCTGGTTCTGTCATGTCCGGCAGATGATTCCGGAGTGTCCACCAAGTGGTTCTGGTATACCTGGCAGTTGATTTTGGCGTGTCAGGAAGGTGGTTCCGGCTAGTTGAACAGGTGGATCAGGCGTGCTCGCCGTGGGGTTCAGGCGGGTCTGGCAGGTGGTTTCGGTCTGTTCGGGGAGTGGTTCCGGCATCTCAGGCACATGTTTCTGGCACGTCTGAGAGGTGGTTGCGGCCTGCCCGACAGGTGTTTCCGGAGTGTCCGCCAAGTGGTTCTGGCGTAGCTGAAAGGTGATGTTGGCGTGACCAGCAGGTGGTTCCAGCCAGCCCGGTAGGTGATTCTGGAGTGTCTGCCGAGTGGTTCTTGCGTAGCCGGCAGGTGATTTTGGCGTGTCCTTAAGGTGGTTCCGGCGAGCTCGGTAGGGGGTACCCGCATGTCCGGAACATGGTTCTGGCACGTCTGAGAGATGGTTCCGGCATGCCCGGCAGGTGATTCCGGAGTGTCCGGCATGTGGTTCTGGCACCTCTGAGAGGTGGTTCCGGCATGCCCGGAAGGTGGTTCCGGAGTGCCTGCCGAGTGGTTCTGGCGTAGCCGGCAGGTGATTCTGGCGTGTCCAGCAGGTGGTTCTGGGGAGTGGATCAGGTGGTTCCGGCATACTCGCCAGGTGGTACCGGCGTGTCCGGAACATGGTTCTGGAAAGTCTGAGAGGTGGTTCCGGCATGCCCGACAGGTGATTCCGGAGTGTTCGCCAAGTGCTTCTGGCGTAGCCGGCAGGTCATTTTGCATGTCCGGCGGTGGTTCCGGCGATTCGAGCCGGTGGTTCCGGCGTGTCCAGCAGGTGGTTCCGGTCTGTCCGGCAGGTGGTTCTGGCATGTCCGGCACGAGGTTGTGGCACGTCTGAGATTTGGTTCCGGCATGCCCGACAGGTGATTTCGGAGTGTCCGCCACGTGGTTGTGGCGTACCCGGCAGGTGATTTTGGCGTGTCTGTCAGGTGTTTCTTGCAAGTCGAGCATTTGACTCAGGCATGATCAGCAGGTGCTTCCGGCGTGTCCGGCATGTGGTTCTGGTGTGTCTGAGAGCTGGTTCTGGCATGTCCGGCAGATGATTCCGGAGTGTCCACCAAGTGGTTGTGACATACCCGGCAGGTGATTTTAGCGTGTCAGGTAGGTGGTTCCGGCGTGCTTGTCAGGTGGTTCACGCGGGTCTGGCAGGTGGTTTCGGTCTGTTCGGTGTGTGGTTCCGGCATCTCAGGCACATGGTTCTGGCACGTCTGATAGGTGGTTCCGGCCGGCCCGACAGGTGTTTCCATGGTGTCCGCCAAGTGGTTCTGGCACAGCTGGCACGTGATGTTGGCGTGACCGGCAGGTGGTTCCAGCCAGCCCGACAGGTGATTCCGAAGATTTCACCAAATGGTTGTGGCGTAGCCGGCAGGTGATTTTGGCGTGTGCAGCAGGTGGTTTTGGCGAGTCGAGCAGGTGGTTCTGGCGTGCTCGGCAGGTGCTTCCGGTGTCATTGGCATGTGGTTCCGGCATGTCTGAGAGGTGGTTCCGCCATGCCCGGCAGGTGATTCCGGAGCGTTCGCCAAGTGGTTCTGGCGTAGCCGGCAGGTCATTTTGCATGTTCGGCAATGGTTCCGGCGAGTCGAGCCGGTTGTTCCGGCGTGTCCAGCAGGTGTTTCCGGTCTGTCCGGCAGGTGGTTCTAGCGTGACCGGCACGAGGTTCTGGCACGTCTGAGAGTTGGTTCCGGCATGCCCGACAGGTGATTCCGGAGTGTCTGCCATGTGGTTCTGGCGTACCCGGCAGGTGATTTTGGCGTGTCTCGCAGGTGTTTCTTGCAAGTCGAGCATTTGGCTCAGGCATGATCAGCAGGTTCTTCTGGCGTGTCCGCCCCGTGGTTCTGGCGTACGCGGCAGGTGATTTTACCGTGTCAGTTAGGTGCTTCCGGCAAGTCGAGTAGGTGGTTCCGGCGTGCTCGGCAGCTGGTTCAACCGGGTCTGGCAGGTCATTTCGGTCTGTTCGGGGTGTGGTTCCGGCATCTCAGGCACATGGTTCTGGCACGTCTGATAGGTGGTTCCGGCCGGGCCGACAGGTGTTTCCATGGTGTCCGCAAAGTGGTTCTGGCATAGCTGGCAGGTGATGTTGGCGTGACCGGCAGGTGGTTCCAGCCAGCCCGGCAGGTGATTCCGAAGAGTTCACCAAATGGTTGTTGCGTAGCCGGCAGGTGATTTTGGCATGTCCAGCAGGTGGTTTTGGCGAGTCGAGCAGGTGGTTCTGGCGTGCTCGGCAGGTGCTTCCGGTGTCATTGGCATGTGGTTCCGGCATGTCTGAGAGGTGGTTCCGCCATGCCCGGCAGGTGATTCCGGAGCGTTCGCCAAGTGGTTCTGGCGTACCCGGCAGGTGATTTTGCATGTTCGGCAATGGTTCCGGCGAGTCGAGCTGGTGGTTCTGGCTTGTCCAGCAGGTGGTTCCGGCCTGCCCGGCAGGTGATTCCAGAGTGTCCGGCCTGTGGTTCTGGCACCTCTGAGAGGTGGCTCCGGCATGCCCGACAGGTGATTCCGGAGTGTCTGCCGAGTGGTTCTGGCGTAGCCGGCTGTTGATTTTGGCGTGTCCACTAGGTGGTTCTGGGGAGTGGATCAGCTGGTTCCAGCCTTCTCGGCAGGAGGTACCGGCGTGTCCAGAACATGGTTCTGGCAAGTCTGAGAGGTGGTTCCGGCACGCCCGACAGGTAATTCCGGAGCGTCCGCCAAGTATTTCTGGCGTACCCGGCAGGTGATTTTGGCATGTCCGACAGGTGTTTCTTGCGAGTCGAGCAGGTGGCTCAGGCATGCTCAGCTGGTGCTTCCGGCGTCTCTGGCACGTGGTTCTGCTGTGTCTGAGAGCTGGTTGTGGCATGTCCGGCAGATGATTCCGGAGTGTCCACCAAGTGGTCCTGGTATACCTGGCAGGTGATTTTGGCGTGTCAGGAAGGTGGTTCCGGGTAGTTGAGCAGGTGGATCAGGCGTGCTCGCCAGGGGCTTCAGGCGGGTCTGGCAGGTGGTTTCGGTCTGTTGGGGAGTGGTTCCGGCATCTCAGGCACATGGTTCTGGCACGTCTGAGAGGTGGTTGCGGCCGGCCCGACAGGTGTTTCCGGAGTGTCCGCCAAGTGGTTCTGGCGTAGCTGAAAGGTGATGTTGGCGTGACCGGCAGGTGGTTCCAGCCAGCCCGGCAGGTGAGTCCGGAGTGTCTGCCGAGTGGTTCTGGCGAAGCCGGCAGGTGATTTTGGCGTGTCCAGCAGGTGGTTCCGTCGAGCTCGGCAGGTGGTACCGGCGTGTCCGGAACATGGTTCTGGCACGTCTGAGAGATGGTTCCGGCATGCCCGGCAGGTGATTCCGGAGTGTCCGGCATGTGGTTCTGGCACCTCTGAGAGGTGGTTCCGGCATGCCCGGCAGGTGGTTCGGGAGTGTCTGCCGAGTGGTTCTGGCGTAGCCGGCAGGTGATTCTGGCGTGTCCAGCATGTGGTTCTGGGGAGTGGATCAGGTGGTTCCGGCAACTCGGCAGGTGGTACCGGCGTGTCTGGAACATGGTCCTGGCAAGTCTGAGAGGTGGTTCCGGCATGCCCGACAGGTGATTCTGGAGTGTTCGCCAAGTGGTTCTGGCGTAGCCGGCAGGTCATTTTGCATGTCCGGCGGTGGTTCCGGCGAGTCGAGCCGGTGGCTCCGGAGTGTCCAGCAGGTGTTTCCTGTCTTTCCGGCAGGTGCTTCTGGCATGTCCGGAACATGGTTCTGGCACGTCTGAGAGATGGTTCCGGCATGCCCGGCTGGTGATTCCGGAGTGTCCGGCATGTGGTTCTGGCACCTCTGAGAGGTGGTTCCGGCATGCCTGGCAGTTGGTTACGGAATGTCTGCCGAGTGGTTCTGGAGTAGCCGGCAGGTGATTTTGGCGTGTCTGGCAGGTGTTTCTTGCAAGTCGAGCATTTGGCTCAGGCATGCTCAGCAGGTGCTTCCGGCGTGTCTGGCACGTGGTTCTAGTGTTCTGAGAGCTGGTTCTGGCATGTCCGGCAGATGATTCCGGAGTGTCCACCAAGTGGTTGTGGCATACCCGGCAGGTGATTTTAGCGTGTCAGGTAGGTGGTTCCGGCGAGTCAAGTAGGTGGTTCCGTTGTGCTCGGCAGGTGGTTCAGGCGGGTCTGGCAGGTGGTTTCGGACTGTTCGGGGTGTGGTTCCGGCATCTCAGGCACATGGTTCTGGCACGTCTGATAGGTGGTTCCGGCCGGCCCGACAGGTGTTTCCATGGTGTCCGACAAGTGGTTCCGGCATAGCTGGGAGGTGATGTTGGCGTGACCGGCAGGTGGTTCCAGCCAGCCCGGCAGGTGATTCCGAAGGGTTCACCAAATGGTTGTGGCGTAGCCGGCAGGTGATTTTCCGTGTGCACCAGGTGTTTCCGGTGTGTCCGGCAGGTGGTTCTGGCGTGACCTGCATGAGGTTCTGGCACGTCTAAGAGTTGGTTCCGGCCAGCCCGACAGGTGTTTCCGGAGTGTCAGCCAAGTGGTTCTGGCGTAGCTGAAGGTGATGTTGGCGTGAGCGGCAGGTGGTTCCAGCCAGCCCGGCAGTTGATTCCGGAGTGTCTGCCGAGTGGTTCTGGCGTAGCCGGCAGGTGATTTTGGGGGGTCCAGCAGGTGGTTCCGGCGAGCTCGGCAGGTGATTCCGGAGTGTCCGGCATGTGCTTCTGGCACCTCTGAGAGGTGGTTCCGCCATGCCCGGCAGGTGATTCCGGAGTGTTCGCCAAGTGGTTCTGGCGTAGCCGGCAGGTGATTTTGCATGTCCGGCAATGGTTCCGGGGAGTCGAGCCAGTGGTTCCGGCACACCCGGCAGGTGATTCCGGAGTTTCCGGCATGTGGTTCTGGCACCTCTGAGAGGTGGTTCCGGAATGCCTGGCATGTGATTCCGGAGTGTCTGCCGAGTGGTTCTGGCGTAGCCGGCAGGTGATTTTGGCGTGTCTGGCAGGTGTTTCTTGCAAGTCGAGCATTTGGCTCAGGCATGATCAGCAGTTGCTTCCGGCGTGTCTGGCACGTGGTTCTGGTGTGTCTGAGAGCTGGTTCTGGCATGTCCGGCAGATGATTCCGGAGTGTCCACCAAGTGGTTCTGGGAGACCTGGCAGGTGATTTTGGCGTGTCTGGAACGTGGTTCCGGCTAGTTGAGCAGGTGGATCAGGCGTGCTCGCCAGGGGGTTCAGGCGGGTCTGGCAGGTGGTTTCGGTCTGTTCGTCGTGTGGTTCCGGCATCTCAGGCACATGGTTCTGGCACGTCTGAGATGTGCCTCTGGCCGGCCCTACAGGGTTTCCGGAGTGTCCGGAAAGTGGTTCCTGCGTAGCTGAAAGGTGATGTTGGCGTGACCGGCAGGTGGTTCCAGCCAGCCCGGCAGGTGATTCCGGAGTGTCTGCTGAGTGGTTCTGGCGTAGCCGGCAGGTGATTTTGGCTTGTCCAGCAGGTGGTTCCGGCGAGCTCGGCAGGTGGTACCGGCGTGTCCGGAACATGGTTCTGGCACGTCTGAGAGATGGGTCCGGCATGCCCGGCAGGTGATTCCGGAGTGTCCGGCATGTGGTTCTGGCACCTCCGAGAGGTGGTTCCGGCATGCGCAGCAGGTGGTTCCGGAGTGTCTGCCGAGTGGTTCTGGCATAGCCGGCAGGTGATTCTGGCGTGTCCAGCAGGTGGTTCTGGGGTGTGGATCAGGTGGTTCCGGCATACTCGGCAGGTGGTACCGGCGTGTCCGGAACATGGTTCTGGGAAGTCTGAGAGGTGGTTCCGGCATGCCCGACAGGTGATTCCGGAGTGTTCCTCAAGTGGTTCTGGCGTAGCCGGCAGGTCATTTTGCATGTCCGGCGGTGGTTCCGGCGAGTCGAGCCGGTGGTTCCGGCGTGTCCAGCAGGTGTTTCCTGTCTGTCCGGCAGGTGGTTCTGGCGTGACCGGCACGAGGTTCTGGCACGTCTGAGAGTTGGTTCCGGCATGCCCGACAGATGATTCCGGAGTCTCCGCCACGTGGTTCTGGCGTAACCGGCAGTTGATTTTAGCGTGTCAGGTAGGTGGTTCCAGCGAGTCGAGTAGGTGGTTCCGGCGTGCTCGGCAGGTGGTTCAGGCTGGTCTGGCAGGTGGTTTCGGTCTTTTCGGGGTGTGGTTCCGGCATCTCAGGCACATGGTTCTGGCACGTCTGAAAGGTGGTTCCGGCCGGCCCGACAGGTGTTTCCATGGTGTCCGCCAAGTGGTTATGGCATAGCTGGCAGGTGATGTTGGCGTGACCGGCAGGTGGTTCCAGCCAGCCCGGCAGGTGATTCCGAAGAGTTCACCAAATCGTTGTGGGGTAGCCGGCAGGTGATTTTGGCGTGTCCAGCAGGTGGTTTTGGCGAGTCGAGCAGGTGGTTCTGGCGTGCTCGGCAGGTGATTCCGGTGTCATTGGCATGTGGTTCCGGCATGTCTGAGAGGTGATTCCGCCATGCCCGGCAGGTGATTCCGGAGTGTTCGCCAAGTGGTTCTGGCGTAGCCGGCAGGTGATTTTGCATGTCCGGCAATGGTTCCGGCGAGTCGAGCCGGTGGTTCCGGCATGTCCGGCAGGTGGTTCCGGCATGCCCGGCAGGTGATTCCGGAGTGTCCGGCATATGGTTCTGGCACCTCTGAGAGGTGGTTCCGGCATGCCCGGCAGGTCATTCCGGAGTGTCCGGCATTTGGTTCTGGCACCTCTGAGAGGTGGTTCCAGCATGCCCGGCAGGTGATACCGGAGTCTCCGGCATTTGGTTCTGGCACCTCTGAGAGGTGGTTCCGGAATGCCTGGCCTGTGATTCCAGAGTGTCTGCCGAGTGGTTCTGGCGTAGCCGGCAGTTGATTTTGGCGTGTCCACTAGGTGGTTCTGGGGAGTGGATCAGCTGGTTCCGGCATACTCGGCAGGTGGTACCGGCGTGTCCAGAACATGGTTCTGGCAAGTCTGAGAGGTGGTTCCGGCACGCCCGACAGGTGATTCCGGAGTGTCCTCCACGTGGTTCTGGCGTACCCGGCAGGTGATTTTGGCGTGTCTGGCAGGTGTTTCTTGCAGGTCGAGCATTTGGCTCAGGCATGCTCAGCAGGTGCTTCCGGCGTGTCTGGCACGCGGTCCTGGTGTGTCTGAGAGCTGGTTCTGGCATCTCCGGCAGATGATTCCGGAGTGTCCACCAAGTGGTTGTGGCATACCCGGCAGGTGATTTTAGCGTGTCAGGTAGGTGGTTCCGGCGAGTCGAGTAGGCGGTTCCGGCGTGCTCGGCAGCTGGTTCAGGCGGGACTTTCAGGTGGTTTCGGTCTGTTCGGGGTGTGGTTCCGGCATCTCAAGCACATGGTTCTGGCACGTCTGATAGGTGGTTCCGGCCGGCCCGACAGGTGTTTCCATGGTGTCCGCCAAGTGGTTCTGGCATAGCTGGCAGGTGATGTTGGCGTGACCGGCAGGTGGTTCCAGCCAGCCCGGCAGGTGATTCCGAAGCGTTCACCAAATGGTTGTGGCGTAGCCGGCAGGTGATTTTCGCGTGTCCAGCAGGTGGATTTGGCGAGTCGAGCAGGTGGTTCTGGCGTGCTCGGCAGGTGCTTCCGGTGTCATTGGCATCTGGTTCCGGCATGTCTGAGAGGTGGTTCCGCCATGCCCGGCAGGTGATTCCGGAGTGTTCGCCAAGTGGTTCTGGCGTAGCCGGCAGGTGATTTTGCATGTCCAGCAATGGTTCCGGCGAGTAGAGCCGGAGGTTCCGGCATGTCCGGCAGGTGGTTCCGGCATGCCCGGCATGTGATACCGGAGTGTTCGCCAAGTGGTTCTGGCGTAGCCGGCAGGTGATTTTGCATGTCCGGCAATGGTTCCGGCGAGTCGAGCCGGTGGTTCCGGAATGTCCGGCAGTTGGTTCCGGCATGTCCGGCAGCTGGTTCCGGCATGTCCGGCACCTGGTTCCGGCATGTCCAGCACGTGGTTCCAGCATGCCCTGCAGGTGATTCCGGAGTGTCCGGCATGTGGTTCTGGCACCTCTGAGAGGTGGTTCCGGCATGCCCGGCAGGTTATACCGGAGTCTCCGGCATTTGTTCTGGCACCTCTGAGAGGTGGTTCCGGAATGCCTGGCCTGTGATTCCGGAGTGTCTGCCGAGCGGTTCTGGCGTAGCCGGCAGTTGATTTTGGCGTGTCCACTCGGTGGTTCTGGGGAGTGGATCAGCTCGTTCCGGCATTCTCAGCAGGTGGTACCGGCGTGTCCAGAACATGGTTCTGGCAAGTCTGAGAGGTGGTTCCGGCACGCCCGACAGGTGCTTCCGGAGTGTCCGCCCAGTGTTTCTGGCGTACCCTGCAGGTGATTTTGGCAAGTCCGACAGGTGTATCTTGCGAGTCGAGCAGGTGGCTCAGGCATGCTCAGCTGGTGCTTCCGGCGTCTCTGGCACGTGGTTCTGGTGTGTCTGAGAGCTGGTTCTGGCATGTCCGGCAGATGATTCCGGAGTGTCCACCAAGTGGTTCTTGTATACCTGGCAGGTGATTTTGGCGTGTCAGGAAGTTGGTTCCAGCTAGTTGAGCAGGTGGATCAGGCGTGCTTGCCAGGGGCTTCAGGTGGGTCAGGCAGGTGGTTTCGGTCTGTTCGGGGAGTGGTTCCGGCATCTCAGGCTCATGGTTCTGGCACGTCTGAGAGGTGGTTCCGGCCGGACCGACAGGTGTTTCCATGGTTTCCGCCAAGTGGTTCTGGCATAGCTGGCAGGTGATATTGGCGTGACCGGCAGGTTGTTCCAGCCAGCCCGGCAGGTGATTCCGAAGTGTTCACCAAATGGTTGTGGCGTAGCCGGCAGGTGATTTTGTTGTGTCCAGCAGGTGGTTTTGGTGAGACGAGCAGGTTGTTCTGGCGTGCTCGGCAGGTGCTTCCAGTGTCATTGGCATGTGGTTCCGGCATGTCTGAGAGGTGGTTCCGGCATGCCCGGCAGGTGGCTCCAGAGTGTCTGCCGAGTGGTTCTGGAGCCAGCCCGGCATGTGATTCCGAAGAGTTCACCAAATGGTTGTGGCGTAGCCGGCAGATGATTTTGGCGTGTCAGGAAGTTGGTTCCGGCTAGTTGAGCAGGTGGATCAGGCGTGCTCGCCAGGGGGTTCAGGCGGGTCTGGCAGGTCGTTTCGGTCTGTTCGGGGCGTGGTTCCGGCATCTCAGGCACATGGTTCTGGCACTTCTGAGAGGTGGTTTTGGCCGGCCGGAGAGGTGTTTCCAGAGTGTCCGCCAAGTGGTTCTGGCGTAGCTGAAAGGTGATGTTGGCGTCACCAGCAGGTGGTTCCAGCCAGCCCGGCAGGTGATTCTGGAGTGTCTGATGTGTGGTTCTGGCATAGCTGGCAGGTGATTTTGGGGTGTCCAGCAGGTGGTTCCGGCGAGCTCGGCAGGTGGTACCAGCGTGTCCGGAACATGGTTCTGGCACGTCTGAGAGATGGTTCCGTCATGCCAGGCAGGTGATTCCGGAGTGTCCGGCATGTGGTTCTGGCACCTCTGAGAGGTGGTTCCGGCATGCCCGGCAGGTGATTCCGGAGTGTCCGGCACGTGGTTCTGGCACCTCTGAGAGGCGGTTCCGGCATGTCCGGCAGGTGGTTCCGGAGTGCCTGCCGAGTGGTTCTAGCGTAGTCGGCAGATGATTCTGGCGTGTCCAGCTGGAGGTTGTGGGGAGTGGATCAGGTGGTTCCGGCATACTCGGCAGTTGGTACCAGCGTGTCTGGAACATGGTTCTGGCAATTCTGAGAGGCGGTTCCGGCATGCCCGACAGGTGATTCCGGAGTGTTCGCCAAGTGGTTCTGGCGTAGCCGGCAGGTCATTTTGCATGTCCGGCGGTTGTTCCGGCGAGTCGAGCCGGTGGTTCCGGTGTAGCCGGCAGTTGATTTTGGCGTGTCCACTAGGTGGTTCTGGGGAGTGGATCAGCTGGTTCCGGCATACTCGGCAGGTGGTACCGGCGTGTCCAGAACATGGTTCTGGCAAGTCTGAGAGGTGGTTCCAGCACGCCCGACAGGTGATTCCGGAGCGTCCGCCAAGTGGTTCTGGCATAGCTGGCAGGTGATGTTGGCGTGACCGGCAGGTGGTTTCAGCCAGTCAGGCAGGTGATTCCGAAGTGTTCACCAAATGGTTGTTGCGTATCCGGAAGGTAATTTTGGCGTTTCCAGCAGGTGGTTTTGGCGAGTCGAGCAGGTGGTTCTGGCGTGCTCGGCAGGTGCTTCCGGTGTCATTGGCATGTGGTTCCGGCATGTCTGAGAGGCGGTTCCGGCACGCCCGACAGGTGATTCCGGAGCGTCCGCCAAGTGTTTCTGGCGTACCCGGCAGGTGATTTTGGCATGTCCGAGTGGTGTTTCTTGCGAGTCGAGCAGGTGGCTCAGGCATGCTCAGCTGGTGCTTCCGGCGTCTCTGGCACGTGGTTCTGGTGTGTCTGAGAGCTGGTTCTGGCATGTCCGGCAGATGATTCCGGATTGTCCACCAATTGGTTCTGGTATACCCGGCAGGTGATTTTGGCGTGTCAGGAAGGTGGTTCCGGCTAGTTGAGCAGGTGGATCAGGCGTGCTAGCCAGGGGGTTCAGGCGGGTCTGGCAGGTGGTTTCGGTCTGTTCGGGGAGTGGTTCCGGCATCTCAGGCACATGGTTCTGGCACGTCTGAGAGGTGGTTCCGGCCGGCCCGACAGGTGTTTCCATGGTTTCCGCCAAGTGGTTCTGGCATAGCTGGCAGGTGATGTTGGCGTGACCGGCAGGTGGTTCCAGCCAGCCCGGCAGGTGATTCCGAAGCGTTCACCAAATGGTTGTGGCGTAGCCGGCAGGTGATTTTGGCGTGTCCAGCAGGTGGATTTGGCGAGTCGAGCAGGTGGTTCTGGCGTGCTCGGCAGGTGCTTCCGGTGTCATTGGCATCTGGTTCCGGCATGTCTGAGAGGTGGTTCCGCCATGCCCGGCAGGTGATTCCGGAGTGTTCGCCAAGTGGTTCTGGCGTAGCCGGCAGGTGATTTTGCATGTCCGGCAATGGTTCCAGCGAGTCGAGACAGTGGTTCCGGCATGTCCGGCAGGTGGTTCCGCCATGCCCCGCAGGTGATTCCGGAGTGTCCAGCATGTGGTTCTGGCAACTCTGAGAGGTGGTTCCGGGATGCCTGGCATGTGATTCCGGAGTGTCTGCCGAGTGGTTCTGGCGTGTCCCGCATGTGTTTCCGGTCTTTCCGGCAGGTGGTTCTGTCGTGCCTGGCACGAGGTTCTGGCATGTCTGAGAGTTGGTTCCGGCATGCCCGACAGTTGATTCCGGAGTCTCCGGCATTTGGTTCTGCCACCTCTGAGAGGTGGTTCCGGCATGCCCGACAGGTGCTTCCGGAATGTTCGCCATGTGGTTCTGGCGTAGCCGGCAGGTCATTTTGCATGTCCGGCGGTTGTTCCGGTGAGTCGAGCCGGTGGTTCCGGTGTAGCCGGCAGTTGATTTTGGCGTGTCCACTAGGTGGTTCTGGGGAGTGGATCAGCTGGTTCCGGCATACTCGGCAGGTGGTACCGGCGTTTCCAGAACATGGTTCTGGCAAGTCTGAGAGGTGGTTCCAGCACGCCCGACAGGTGATTCCGGACCGTCCGCCAAGTGTTTCTGGCGTACCCTGCAGGTGATTTTGGCATGTCCGACAGGTGTTTCTTGCGAGTCGAGCAGGTGGCTGAGGCATGCTCAGCTGGTGCTTCCGGCGTCTCTGGCACGTGGTTCGGGTGTGTCTGATAGCTGGTTCTGGCATGTCCGGCAGATGATTCCGGAGTGTCCACCAAGTGGTTCTGGTATACCTGGCAGGTGATTTTGGCGTGTCAGGAAGGTGGTTCCGGCTAGTTGAGCAGGTGGATCAGGCGTTTTCGCCATCGGGTTCAGGCGGGTCTGACAGGTGGTTTCGGTGTGTTCGGGGAGTGGTTCCGGCATCTCAGGCACATGGTTCTGGCACGTCTGATAGGTGGTTCTGGCCGGCCCGACAGTTGTTTCCGGAGTGTCCGCCAAGTGGTTCTGGCATAGCTGAAAGGTGATGTTGGCGTGACCGGCAGGTGGTTCCAGCCAGCCCGGCAGGTGATTCCGGAGTGTCTGCCGAGTGGTTCTGGCGTAGCAGGCAGGTGATTTTGGCGTGTCCAGCAGGTGGTTCCGGCAAGCTCGGCAGGTGGTTCCGGCATGTCCGGAACATGGTTCTGGCAAGTCTGAGAGATGGTTCCGGAATGCCTGGCAGGTGATTCCGGAGTGTCCGGCATGTGGTTCTGGCACCTCTGAGAGGTGGTTCCGGCATGCCCGGCAGTTGGTTACGGAGTGTCTGCCGAGTTGTTCTGGAGTAGCCGGCAGGTGATTCAGGCGTATCCAGCAGGTGGTTCTGGGGAGTGGATCAGGTGGTTCTGGCATACTCGGCAGGTGGTTCCGGCATGTCCGGAACATGGTTCTGGCAAGTCTGAGAGGTTGTTCCGGCATGCCCGACAGGTGATTCCGGAGTGTTCGCCAAGTGGTTCTGGCGTAGCCGGCAGGTCATTTTGCATGTCCGGCGGTGGTTCCGGCGAATCGAGCCGGTTGTTGCGGCGTATCCAGCAGGTGGTTCCGGTCTGTCCGGCAGGTGGTTCTGGCGTGACCGGCACGAGGTTCTGGTACGTCTGATAGTTGGTTCCGGCATGCCCGACAGGTGATTCCGGAGTGTCCGCCACGTGGTTCTGGCGTACCCGGCAGGTGATTTTGGCGTGTCTGGCAGGTGTTTCTTGCAGGTCGAGCATTTGGCTCATGCATGCTCAGCAGGTGCTTCCGGCGTGTCTGGCACGCGGTTCTGGTGAGTCTGAGAGCTGGTTCTGGCATGTCGGGCAGATGATTCCGGAGTGTCCACCATTGGTTGTGGCATACCTGGCAGGTGATTTTAGCGTGTCAGGTAGGTGGTTCCAGCGAGTCGAGTAGGTGGTTCTGGCGTGCTGGGCAGGTGGTTCAGGCGGGTCTGGCAGGTGGTTTCGTCCGTTCGGGGTGTGGTTCCGGCATTTCAGGCACATGGTTCTGGCACGTCTGAGAGGTGGTTCCGGCCGGCCCGACAGGTGTTTCCATGGTGTCCGCCAAGTGGTTCTGGCATAGCTGGCAGGTGATGTTGGCGTGACCGGCAGGTGGTTCCAGCCAGCCCGGCAGGTGATTCCGAAGCGTTCACCAAATGGTTGTGGCGTAGCCGGCAGGTGATTTTCGCGTGTCCAGCAGGTGGATTTGGCGAGTCGAGCAGGTGGTTCTGGCGTGCTCGGCAGGTGCTTCCGGTGTCATTGGCATCTGGTTCCGGCATGTCTGAGAGGTGGTTCCGCCATGCCCGGCAGGTGATTCCGGAGTGTTCGCCAAGTGGTTCTGGCGTAGCCGGCAGGTGATTTTGCATGTCCAGCAATGGTTCCGGCGAGTAGAGCCGGAGGTTCCGGCATGTCCGGCAGGTGGTTCCGGCATGCCCGGCATGTGATACCGGAGTGTTCGCCAAGTGGTTCTGGCGTAGCCGGCAGGTGATTTTGCATGTCCGGCAATGGTTCCGGCGAGTCGAGCCGGTGGTTCCGGAATGTCCGGCAGTTGGTTCCGGCATGTCCGGCAGCTGGTTCCGGCATGTCCGGCACCTGGTTCCGGCATGTCCAGCACGTGGTTCCAGCATGCCCTGCAGGTGATTCCGGAGTGTCCGGCATGTGGTTCTGGCACCTCTGAGAGGTGGTTCCGGCATGCCCGGCAGGTTATACCGGAGTCTCCGGCATTTGTTCTGGCACCTCTGAGAGGTGGTTCCGGAATGCCTGGCCTGTGATTCCGGAGTGTCTGCCGAGCGGTTCTGGCGTAGCCGGCAGTTGATTTTGGCGTGTCCACTCGGTGGTTCTGGGGAGTGGATCAGCTCGTTCCGGCATTCTCAGCAGGTGGTACCGGCGTGTCCAGAACATGGTTCTGGCAAGTCTGAGAGGTGGTTCCGGCACGCCCGACAGGTGCTTCCGGAGTGTCCGCCCAGTGTTTCTGGCGTACCCTGCAGGTGATTTTGGCAAGTCCGACAGGTGTATCTTGCGAGTCGAGCAGGTGGCTCAGGCATGCTCAGCTGGTGCTTCCGGCGTCTCTGGCACGTGGTTCTGGTGTGTCTGAGAGCTGGTTCTGGCATGTCCGGCAGATGATTCCGGAGTGTCCACCAAGTGGTTCTTGTATACCTGGCAGGTGATTTTGGCGTGTCAGGAAGTTGGTTCCAGCTAGTTGAGCAGGTGGATCAGGCGTGCTTGCCAGGGGCTTCAGGTGGGTCAGGCAGGTGGTTTCGGTCTGTTCGGGGAGTGGTTCCGGCATCTCAGGCTCATGGTTCTGGCACGTCTGAGAGGTGGTTCCGGCCGGACCGACAGGTGTTTCCATGGTTTCCGCCAAGTGGTTCTGGCATAGCTGGCAGGTGATATTGGCGTGACCGGCAGGTTGTTCCAGCAAGCCCGGCAGGTGATTCCGAAGTGTTCACCAAATGGTTGTGGCGTAGCCGGCAGGTGATTTTGTTGTGTCCAGCAGGTGGTTTTGGTGAGACGAGCAGGTTGTTCTGGCGTGCTCGGCAGGTGCTTCCAGTGTCATTGGCATGTGGTTCCGGCATGTCTGAGAGGTGGTTCCGGCATGCCCGGCAGGTGGCTCCAGAGTGTCTGCCGAGTGGTTCTGGAGCCAGCCCGGCATGTGATTCCGAAGAGTTCACCAAATGGTTGTGGCGTAGCCGGCAGATGATTTTGGCGTGTCAGGAAGTTGGTTCCGGCTAGTTGAGCAGGTGGATCAGGCGTGCTCGCCAGGGGGTTCAGGCGGGTCTGGCAGGTCGTTTCGGTCTGTTCGGGGCGTGGTTCCGGCATCTCAGGCACATGGTTCTGGCACTTCTGAGAGGTGGTTTTGGCCGGCCGGAGAGGTGTTTCCAGAGTGTCCGCCAAGTGGTTCTGGCGTAGCTGAAAGGTGATGTTGGCGTCACCAGCAGGTGGTTCCAGCCAGCCCGGCAGGTGATTCTGGAGTGTCTGATGTGTGGTTCTGGCATAGCTGGCAGGTGATTTTGGGGTGTCCAGCAGGTGGTTCCGGCGAGCTCGGCAGGTGGTACCAGCGTGTCCGGAACATGGTTCTGGCACGTCTGAGAGATGGTTCCGTCATGCCAGGCAGGTGATTCCGGAGTGTCCGGCATGTGGTTCTGGCACCTCTGAGAGGTGGTTCCGGCATGCCCGGCAGGTGATTCCGGAGTGTCCGGCACGTGGTTCTGGCACCTCTGAGAGGCGGTTCCGGCATGTCCGGCAGGTGGTTCCGGAGTGCCTGCCGAGTGGTTCTAGCGTAGTCGGCAGATGATTCTGGCGTGTCCAGCTGGAGGTTGTGGGGAGTGGATCAGGTGGTTCCGGCATACTCGGCAGTTGGTACCAGCGTGTCTGGAACATGGTTCTGGCAATTCTGAGAGGCGGTTCCGGCATGCCCGACAGGTGATTCCGGAGTGTTCGCCAAGTGGTTCTGGCGTAGCCGGCAGGTCATTTTGCATGTCCGGCGGTTGTTCCGGCGAGTCGAGCCGGTGGTTCCGGTGTAGCCGGCAGTTGATTTTGGCGTGTCCACTAGGTGGTTCTGGGGAGTGGATCAGCTGGTTCCGGCATACTCGGCAGGTGGTACCGGCGTGTCCAGAACATGGTTCTGGCAAGTCTGAGAGGTGGTTCCAGCACGCCCGACAGGTGATTCCGGAGCGTCCGCCAAGTGGTTCTGGCATAGCTGGCAGGTGATGTTGGCGTGACCGGCAGGTGGTTTCAGCCAGTCAGGCAGGTGATTCCGAAGTGTTCACCAAATGGTTGTTGCGTATCCGGAAGGTAATTTTGGCGTTTCCAGCAGGTGGTTTTGGCGAGTCGAGCAGGTGGTTCTGGCGTGCTCGGCAGGTGCTTCCGGTGTCATTGGCATGTGGTTCCGGCATGTCTGAGAGGCGGTTCCGGCACGCCCGACAGGTGATTCCGGAGCGTCCGCCAAGTGTTTCTGGCGTACCCGGCAGGTGATTTTGGCATGTCCGAGTGGTGTTTCTTGCGAGTCGAGCAGGTGGCTCAGGCATGCTCAGCTGGTGCTTCCGGCGTCTCTGGCACGTGGTTCTGGTGTGTCTGAGAGCTGGTTCTGGCATGTCCGGCAGATGATTCCGGATTGTCCACCAATTGGTTCTGGTATACCCGGCAGGTGATTTTGGCGTGTCAGGAAGGTGGTTCCGGCTAGTTGAGCAGGTGGATCAGGCGTGCTAGCCAGGGGGTTCAGGCGGGTCTGGCAGGTGGTTTCGGTCTGTTCGGGGAGTGGTTCCGGCATCTCAGGCACATGGTTCTGGCACGTCTGAGAGGTGGTTCCGGCCGGCCCGACAGGTGTTTCCATGGTTTCCGCCAAGTGGTTCTGGCATAGCTGGCAGGTGATGTTGGCGTGACCGGCAGGTGGTTCCAGCCAGCCCGGCAGGTGATTCCGAAGCGTTCACCAAATGGTTGTGGCGTAGCCGGCAGGTGATTTTCGCGTGTCCAGCAGGTGGATTTGGCGAGTCGAGCAGGTGGTTCTGGCGTGCTCGGCAGGTGCTTCCGGTGTCATTGGCATCTGGTTCCGGCATGTCTGAGAGGTGGTTCCGCCATGCCCGGCAGGTGATTCCGGAGTGTTCGCCAAGTGGTTCTGGCGTAGCCGGCAGGTGATTTTGCATGTCCGGCAATGGTTCCAGCGAGTCGAGACAGTGGTTCCGGCATGTCCGGCAGGTGGTTCCGCCATGCCCCGCAGGTGATTCCGGAGTGTCCAGCATGTGGTTCTGGCAACTCTGAGAGGTGGTTCCGGGATGCCTGGCATGTGATTCCGGAGTGTCTGCCGAGTGGTTCTGGCGTGTCCCGCATGTGTTTCCGGTCTTTCCGGCAGGTGGTTCTGTCGTGTCCGGCACGAGGTTCTGGCATGTCTGAGAGTTGGTTCCGGCATGCCCGACAGTTGATTCCGGAGTCTCCGGCATTTGGTTCTGCCACCTCTGAGAGGTGGTTCCGGCATGCACGACAGGTGCTTCCGGAATGTTCGCCATGTGGTTCTGGCGTAGCCGGCAGGTCATTTTGCATGTCCGGCGGTTGTTCCGGCGAGTCGAGCCGGTGGTTCCGGTGTAGCCGGCAGTTGATTTTGGCGTGTCCACTAGGTGGTTCTGGGGAGTGGATCAGCTGGTTCCGGCATACTCGGCAGGTGGTACCGGCGTTTCCAGAACATGGTTCTGGCAAGTCTGAGAGGTGGTTCCAGCACGCCCGACAGGTGATTCCGGACCGTCCGCCAAGTGTTTCTGGCGTACCCTGCAGGTGATTTTGGCATGTCCGACAGGTGTTTCTTGCGAGTCGAGCAGGTGGCTGAGGCATGCTCAGCTGGTGCTTCCGGCGTCTCTGGCACGTGGTTCGGGTGTGTCTGATAGCTGGTTCTGGCATGTCCGGCAGATGATTCCGGAGTGTCCACCAAGTGGTTCTGGTATACCTGGCAGGTGATTTTGGCGTGTCAGGAAGGTGGTTCCGGCTAGTTGAGCAGGTGGATCAGGCGTTTTCGCCATCGGGTTCAGGCGGGTCTGACAGGTGGTTTCGGTGTGTTCGGGGAGTGGTTCCGGCATCTCAGGCACATGGTTCTGGCACGTCTGATAGGTGGTTCTGGCCGGCCCGACAGTTGTTTCCGGAGTGTCCGCCAAGTGGTTCTGGCATAGCTGAAAGGTGATGTTGGCGTGACCGGCAGGTGGTTCCAGCCAGCCCGGCAGGTGATTCCGGAGTGTCTGCCGAGTGGTTCTGGCGTAGCAGGCAGGTGATTTTGGCGTGTCCAGCAGGTGGTTCCGGCAAGCTCGGCAGGTGGTTCCGGCATGTCCGGAACATGGTTCTGGCAAGTCTGAGAGATGGTTCCGGAATGCCTGGCAGGTGATTCCGGAGTGTCCTGCATGTGGTTCTGGCACCTCTGAGAGGTGGTTCCGGCATGCCCGGCAGTTGGTTACGGAGTGTCTGCCGAGTTGTTCTGGAGTAGCCGGCAGGTGATTCAGGCGTATCCAGCAGGTGGTTCTGGGGAGTGGATCAGGTGGTTCTGGCATACTCGGCAGGTGGTTCCGGCATGTCCGGAACATGGTTCTGGCAAGTCTGAGAGGTTGTTCCGGCATGCCCGACAGGTGATTCCGGAGTGTTCGCCAAGTGGTTCTGGCGTAGCCGGCAGGTCATTTTGCATGTCCGGCGGTGGTTCCGGCGAATCGAGCCGGTTGTTGCGGCGTATCCAGCAGGTGGTTCCGGTCTGTCCGGCAGGTGGTTCTGGCGTGACCGGCACGAGGTTCTGGTACGTCTGATAGTTGGTTCCGGCATGCCCGACAGGTGATTCCGGAGTGTCCGCCACGTGGTTCTGGCGTACCCGGCAGGTGATTTTGGCGTGTCTGGCAGGTGTTTCTTGCAGGTCGAGCATTTGGCTCATGCATGCTCAGCAGGTGCTTCCGGCGTGTCTGGCACGCGGTTCTGGTGAGTCTGAGAGCTGGTTCTGGCATGTCCGGCAGATGATTCCGGAGTGTCCACCAAGTGGTTCTTGTATACCTGGCAGGTGATTTTGGCGTGTCAGGAAGTTGGTTCCAGCTAGTTGAGCAGGTGGATCAGGCGTGCTTGCCAGGGGCTTCAGGCGGGTCAGGCAGGTGGTTTCGGTCTGTTCGGGGAGTGGTTCCGGCATCTCAGGCTCATGGTTCTGGCACGTCTGAGAGGTGGTTCCGGCCGGACCGACAGGTGTTTCCATGGTTTCCGCCAAGTGGTTCTGGCATAGCTGGCAGGTGATATTGGCGTGACCGGCAGGTGGTTCCAGCAAGCCCGGCAGGTGATTCCGAAGTGTTCACCAAATGGTTGTGGCGTAGCCGGCAGGTGATTTTGTTGTGTCCAGCAGGTGGTTTTGGTGAGACGAGCAGGTTGTTCTGGCGTGCTCGGCAGGTGCTTCCAGTGTCATTGGCATGTGGTTCCGGCATGTCTGAGAGGTGGTTCCGGCATGCCCGGCAGGTGGCTCCAGAGTGTCTGCCGAGTGGTTCTGGAGCCAGCCCGGCATGTGATTCCGAAGAGTTCACCAAATGGTTGTGGCGTAGCCGGCAGATGATTTTGGCGTGTCAGGAAGTTGGTTCCGGCTAGTTGAGCAGGTGGATCAGGCGTGCTCGCCAGGGGGTTCAGGCGGGTCTGGCAGGTCGTTTCGGTCTGTTCGGGGCGTGGTTCCGGCATCTCAGGCACATGGTTCTGGCACTTCTGAGAGGTGGTTTTGGCCGGCCGGAGAGGTGTTTCCAGAGTGTCCGCCAAGTGGTTCTGGCGTAGCTGAAAGGTGATGTTGGCGTCACCAGCAGGTGGTTCCAGCCAGCCCGGCAGGTGATTCTGGAGTGTCTGATGTGTGGTTCTGGCATAGCTGGCAGGTGATTTTGGGGTGTCCAGCAGGTGGTTCCGGCGAGCTCGGCAGGTGGTACCAGCGTGTCCGGAACATGGTTCTGGCACGTCTGAGAGATGGTTCCGTCATGCCAGGCAGGTGATTCCGGAGTGTCCGGCATGTGGTTCTGGCACCTCTGAGAGGTGGTTCCGGCATGCCCGGCAGGTGATTCCGGAGTGTCCGGCACGTGGTTCTGGCACCTCTGAGAGGCGGTTCCGGCATGTCCGGCAGGTGGTTCCGGAGTGCCTGCCGAGTGGTTCTAGCGTAGTCGGCAGATGATTCTGGCGTGTCCAGCTGGAGGTTGTGGGGAGTGGATCAGGTGGTTCCGGCATACTCGGCAGTTGGTACCAGCGTGTCTGGAACATGGTTCTGGCAATTCTGAGAGGCGGTTCCGGCATGCCCGACAGGTGATTCCGGAGTGTTCGCCAAGTGGTTCTGGCGTAGCCGGCAGGTCATTTTGCATGTCCGGCGGTTGTTCCGGCGAGTCGAGCCGGTGGTTCCGGTGTAGCCGGCAGTTGATTTTGGCGTGTCCACTAGGTGGTTCTGGGGAGTGGATCAGCTGGTTCCGGCATACTCGGCAGGTGGTACCGGCGTGTCCAGAACATGGTTCTGGCAAGTCTGAGAGGTGGTTCCAGCACGCCCGACAGGTGATTCCGGAGCGTCCGCCAAGTGGTTCTGGCATAGCTGGCAGGTGATGTTGGCGTGACCGGCAGGTGGTTTCAGCCAGTCAGGCAGGTGATTCCGAAGTGTTCACCAAATGGTTGTTGCGTATCCGGAAGGTAATTTTGGCGTTTCCAGCAGGTGGTTTTGGCGAGTCGAGCAGGTGGTTCTGGCGTGCTCGGCAGGTGCTTCCGGTGTCATTGGCATGTGGTTCCGGCATGTCTGAGAGGCGGTTCCGGCACGCCCGACAGGTGATTCCGGAGCGTCCGCCAAGTGTTTCTGGCGTACCCGGCAGGTGATTTTGGCATGTCCGAGTGGTGTTTCTTGCGAGTCGAGCAGGTGGCTCAGGCATGCTCAGCTGGTGCTTCCGGCGTCTCTGGCACGTGGTTCTGGTGTGTCTGAGAGCTGGTTCTGGCATGTCCGGCAGATGATTCCGGATTGTCCACCAATTGGTTCTGGTATACCCGGCAGGTGATTTTGGCGTGTCAGGAAGGTGGTTCCGGCTAGTTGAGCAGGTGGATCAGGCGTGCTAGCCAGGGGGTTCAGGCGGGTCTGGCAGGTGGTTTCGGTCTGTTCGGGGAGTGGTTCCGGCATCTCAGGCACATGGTTCTGGCACGTCTGAGAGGTGGTTCCGGCCGGCCCGACAGGTGTTTCCATGGTTTCCGCCAAGTGGTTCTGGCATAGCTGGCAGGTGATGTTGGCGTGACCGGCAGGTGGTTCCAGCCAGCCCGGCAGGTGATTCCGAAGCGTTCACCAAATGGTTGTGGCGTAGCCGGCAGGTGATTTTGGCGTGTCCAGCAGGTGGATTTGGCGAGTCGAGCAGGTGGTTCTGGCGTGCTCGGCAGGTGCTTCCGGTGTCATTGGCATCTGGTTCCGGCATGTCTGAGAGGTGGTTCCGCCATGCCCGGCAGGTGATTCCGGAGTGTTCGCCAAGTGGTTCTGGCGTAGCCGGCAGGTGATTTTGCATGTCCGGCAATGGTTCCAGCGAGTCGAGACAGTGGTTCCGGCATGTCCGGCAGGTGGTTCCGCCATGCCCCGCAGGTGATTCCGGAGTGTCCAGCATGTGGTTCTGGCAACTCTGAGAGGTGGTTCCGGGATGCCTGGCATGTGATTCCGGAGTGTCTGCCGAGTGGTTCTGGCGTGTCCCGCATGTGTTTCCGGTCTTTCCGGCAGGTGGTTCTGTCGTGCCTGGCACGAGGTTCTGGCATGTCTGAGAGTTGGTTCCGGCATGCCCGACAGTTGATTCCGGAGTCTCCGGCATTTGGTTCTGCCACCTCTGAGAGGTGGTTCCGGCATGCCCGACAGGTGCTTCCGGAATGTTCGCCATGTGGTTCTGGCGTAGCCGGCAGGTCATTTTGCATGTCCGGCGGTTGTTCCGGTGAGTCGAGCCGGTGGTTCCGGTGTAGCCGGCAGTTGATTTTGGCGTGTCCACTAGGTGGTTCTGGGGAGTGGATCAGCTGGTTCCGGCATACTCGGCAGGTGGTACCGGCGTTTCCAGAACATGGTTCTGGCAAGTCTGAGAGGTGGTTCCAGCACGCCCGACAGGTGATTCCGGACCATCCGCCAAGTGTTTCTGGCGTACCCTGCAGGTGATTTTGGCATGTCCGACAGGTGTTTCTTGCGAGTCGAGCAGGTGGCTGAGGCATGCTCAGCTGGTGCTTCCGGCGTCTCTGGCACGTGGTTCGGGTGTGTCTGATAGCTGGTTCTGGCATGTCCGGCAGATGATTCCGGAGTGTCCACCAAGTGGTTCTGGTATACCTGGCAGGTGATTTTGGCGTGTCAGGAAGGTGGTTCCGGCTAGTTGAGCAGGTGGATCAGGCGTTTTCGCCATCGGGTTCAGGCGGGTCTGACAGGTGGTTTCGGTGTGTTCGGGGAGTGGTTCCGGCATCTCAGGCACATGGTTCTGGCACGTCTGATAGGTGGTTCTGGCCGGCCCGACAGTTGTTTCCGGAGTGTCCGCCAAGTGGTTCTGGCATAGCTGAAAGGTGATGTTGGCGTGACCGGCAGGTGGTTCCAGCCAGCCCGGCAGGTGATTCCGGAGTGTCTGCCGAGTGGTTCTGGCGTAGCCGGCAGGTGATTTTGGCGTGTCCAGCAGGTGGTTCCGGCAAGCTCGGCAGGTGGTTCCGGCATGTCCGGAACATGGTTCTGGCAAGTCTGAGAGATGGTTCCGGAATGCCTGGCAGGTGATTCCGGAGTGTCCGGCATGTGGTTCTGGCACCTCTGAGAGGTGGTTCCGGCATGCCCGGCAGTTGGTTACGGAGTGTCTGCCGAGTTGTTCTGGAGTAGCCGGCAGGTGATTCAGGCGTATCCAGCAGGTGGTTCTGGGGAGTGGATCAGGTGGTTCTGGCATACTCGGCAGGTGGTTCCGGCATGTCCGGAACATGGTTCTGGCAAGTCTGAGAGGTTGTTCCGGCATGCCCGACAGGTGATTCCGGAGTGTTCGCCAAGTGGTTCTGGCGTAGCCGGCAGGTCATTTTGCATGTCCGGCGGTGGTTCCGGCGAATCGAGCCGGTTGTTGCGGCGTATCCAGCAGGTGGTTCCGGTCTGTCCGGCAGGTGGTTCTGGCGTGACCGGCACGAGGTTCTGGTACGTCTGATAGTTGGTTCCGGCATGCCCGACAGGTGATTCCGGAGTGTCCGCCACGTGGTTCTGGCGTACCCGGCAGGTGATTTTGGCGTGTCTGGCAGGTGTTTCTTGCAGGTCGAGCATTTGGCTCATGCATGCTCAGCAGGTGCTTCCGGCGTGTCTGGCACGCGGTTCTGGTGAGTCTGAGAGCTGGTTCTGGCATGTCGGGCAGATGATTCCGGAGTGTCCACCATTGGTTGTGGCATACCTGGCAGGTGATTTTAGCGTGTCAGGTAGGTGGTTCCAGCGAGTCGAGTAGGTGGTTCTGGCGTGCTGGGCAGGTGGTTCAGGCGGGTCTGGCAGGTGGTTTCGTCCGTTCGGGGTGTGGTTCCGGCATTTCAGGCACATGGTTCTGGCACGTCTGAGAGGTGGTTCCGGCCGGCCCGACAGGTGTTTCCATGGTGTCCGCCAAGTGGTTCTGGCATAGCTGGCAGGTGATGTTGGCGTGACCGGCAGGTGGTTCCAGCCAGCCCGGCAGGTGATTCCGAAGTGTTCACCAAATGGTTGTGGCGGAGCCGGAAGGTGATTTTGGCGTGTCCAGCAGGTGGTTTTGGCGAGTCGAGCAGGTGGTTCTGGCGTGCTCGGCAGGTGCTTCCGGTGTCATTGGCATGTGGTTCCGGCATGTCTGAGAGGTGGTTCCGCCATGCCCGGCAGGTGATTCCGGAGTGTTCGCCAAGTGGTTCTGGCGTAGCCGGCAGGTTATTTTGCATGTTCGTCAATGGTTACGGCTAGTCGAGCCGGTGGTTCCGGCATGTCCGGCAGGTGGTTCCGGCATGCCCAGCAGGTGATTCCGGAGTGTCCGGCATGTGGTTCTGGCACCTCGGAGAGGTGGTTCCGGCATGCCCGGCAGGTGATACCGGAGTGTCCAGCATTTGGTTCTGGCACCTGTGAGAGGTGGTTCCGGAATGCCCGGCATGTGATTCCGGAGTGTCTGCCGAGTGGTTTTGGCATAGCCGGCTGGTGATTTTGGCGTGTCCAGCAGGTGGTTCCGGCGAGCTCGGCAGGTGGTTCCAGCATGTCCGGGACATGGTTCTGGCACGTCTGAGAGATGGTTCCGGCATGCCAGGCAGGTGATTCCGGAGTGTCCGGCATGTGGTTCTGGCACCTCTGAGAGGTGGTTCCGGCATGCCCGGCAGTTGGTTATGGAGTGTCTGCCGAGTGGTTCTGGCGTAGCCGGCAGGTGATTCTGGCGTATCCAGCAGGTGGTTTTGGGGAGTGGATCAGGTGGTTCCGGCATACTCGGCAGGTGGTACCGGCGTGTCCGGAACTTGGTTCTGGCAAGTCTGAGAGGTGGTTCCGGCATGCCCGACAGGTGATTCCGGAGTGTTCGCCAAGTGGTTCTGGCGTAGCAGGCAGGTCATTTTGCATGTCCGGCGGTGGTTCCGGCGAGTCGAGCCGGTGGTTCCGGCGTGTCCAGCAAGTGTTTCCGGTCTGTCCGGCAGGTGGTTCTGGCGTGACCGGCACGGGGTTCTGGCACGTCTGAGAGTTGGTTCCGGCATGCCCGACAGGTGATTCCGGAGTGTCCACCAAGTCGTTGTGGCATACCCGGCAGGTGATTTTAGCGTGTCAGGTAGGTGGTTCCAGCGAGTCGAGTAGGTGGTTCCAGAGTGCTCGGCAGGTGGTTCAGGCGGGTCTGGCAGGTGGTTTCTTCTGTTCGGGGTGTGGTTCCGGCATCTCAGGCACATGGTTCTGGCACGTCTGATAGCTGGTTCCGGCCGGCCCGACAGGTGTTTCCATGGTGTCCGCCAAGTGGTTCCGGCATAGCTGGCAGGTGATGTTGGCGTGACCGGCAGGTGGTTCCAGCAAGCCCGGCAGGTGATTCCGAAGTGTTCACCAAATGGTTGTGGCGTAGCCAGAAGGTGATTTTGGCATGTCCAGCAGGTGGTTTTGGCGAGTCGAGCAGGTGGTTCTGGCGTGCTCGGCAGGTGCTTCCGGTGTCATTGCCATGTGGTTCCGGCATGTCTGAGAGGTGGTTCCGCCATGCCCGGCAGGTGATTCCGGAGTGTTCCCCAAGTGGTTCTGGCATAGCTGGCAGGGGATTTTGCATGTCCGGCAATGGTTCCGGCGAGTCGAGCTGCTTGTTCCGGCATGTCCGGCAGGTGGTTCCGGCATGCCCGGCAGGTGATTCCGGAGTGTCCGGCATGTGGTTGCAGCATGCCCGACAGGTGATTCTGGAGTGTCCGGCATGTGGTTCTGGCACCTCTGAGAGGTGGTTCCGGCATGACCGGCAGGTGATACCGGAGTCTCCGGCATTTGTCTCTGGCACCTCTGTGAGGTGGTTCCGGCATGCCCGGCAGTTGGTTACGGAGTGTCTGCCGATTTGTTCTGGCGTAGTCGGCAAGTGATTCTGGCGTGTCCAGCAGGTGGTTCTGGGGAGTGGATCAGGTGGTTCCGGCATACTCGGCAGGTGGTACCGACCTGTCCGGAACATGGTTCTGGCAATTCTGAGAGGTGGTTCCGGCACGCCCGACAGGTGATTCCGGAGAGTTCGCCAAGTGGTTCTGGCGTAGCCGGCAGGTCATTTTGCATGTCCGGCGGTGGTTCCGGCGAGTCGAACCGGTGGTTCCGGCATGTCCGGCAGGTGATTCTTGCATGTCCAGCAGGTGGTTCCGGCATGCCCGGCAGGTGATTCCGGAGTGTCCACCAAGTGGTTGTGGCATACCCGGCAGGTGATTTTAGCGTGTCAGGTAGGTGGTTCCAGAGAGTCGAGTAGGTGGTTCCGGCGTGCTCGGCAGGTGGTTCAGGCGGGTCTGGCAGGTGGTTTCGGTCTGTTCGGGGTGTGGTTCCGGCATCTCAGGCACATGGTTCTGGCACGTCTGATAGGTCGTTCCGGCCGGCCCGACAGGTGTTTCCATGGTGTCCGCCAAGTGGTTCTGGCATAGCTGGCAGGTGATGTTGGCGTGACCGGCAGGTGGTTCCAGCCAGCCCGGCAGGTGATTCCAAAGTGTTCACCAAATGGTTGTGGCGTAGCCGGAAGGTGATTTTGGCGTGTCCAGCAGGTGGTTTTGGCGAGTCGAGCAGCTGGTTCCGGCGTGCTCGGCAGGTGCTTCCGGTGTCATGGGCATGTGGTTCCGGCATGTCTGAGAGGTGGTTCCGCCATGCCCGGCAGGTGGTCCAAGCATGCCCGGCAGGTGATTCCGGAGTGTCCGGCATGTGGTTCTGGCACCTCTGAGAGGTGGTTCTGGCATGCCCGGCAGGTGATACCGGAGTCTCCGGCATTTGGTGCTGGCACCTCTGAGAGGTGGTTCCGGAATGCCTGGCATGTGATTCCGGAGTGTCTGCCGAGTGGTTCTGGCGTAGCCGGCAGTTGAATTTGGCGTGTCCGCTAGGTGGTTATGGGGAGTGGATCAGCTGGTTCCGGCATACTCGGCAGGTGGTACCGGCGTGTCCAGAACATGGTTCTGGCAAGTCTCAGAGGTGGTTCCGGCACGCCCGACAAGTGATTCCGGAGCGTCCGCAAAGTGTTATTGGCGTACCCGGCAGGCGATTTTGGCATGTCCGACAGGTGTTTCTTGGGAGTCGAGCAGGAGGCTTAGGCATGCTCAGCTGGTGCTTCCGGCGTCTCTGGCATGTGGTTCTGGTGTGTCTGAGAGCTGGTTCTGGCATGTCCGGCAGATGATTCCGGAGTGTCCACCAAGTGGTTCTGGTATACCTGGCAGGTGATTTTGGCGTGTCAGGAAGTTGGTTCCGGCTAGTTGAGCAGTTGGATCAGGCGTGCTCGCCAGGGGGTTCAGGCGGGTCTGGCAGGTGGTTTCGGTCTGTTCGGGGTGTGGTTCCGGCATCTCAGGCACATGGTTCTGGCACGTCTGATAGGTGGTTCCGGCCGGCCCGACAGGTGTTTCCATGTTGTCCTCCAAGTGGTTCTGGCACAGCTGGCAGGTGATGTTGGCGTGACCGGCAGGTGGTTCCAGCAAGCCCGGCAGGTGATTCCGAAGTGTTCACCAAATGGTTGTGGCGTAGCCGGCAGTTGATTTTGGCGTGTCCACTAGGTGGTTCTGGGGAGTGGATCAGCTGGTTCCGGCATACTCGGCAGGTGGTACCGGCGTGTCCAGAACATGGTTCTGGCAAGTCTGAGAGGTGGTTCCGGCACGCCCGACAGGTGATTCCGGAGCGTCCGCCAAGTTTTTCTGGCGTACCCGGCAGGTGATTTTGGCATGTCCGACAGGTGTTTCTTGCGAGTCGAGCGGGTGGCTCAGGCATGCTCAGCTGGTGCTTCCGGCGTCTCTGGCACGTGGTTCTGGTGTGTCTGAGAGCTGGTTCTGGCATCTCCGGCAGATGATTCCGGAGTGTCCACCAAGTGGTTCTGGTATACCTGGCAGGTGATTTTGGAGTGTCAGGAAGGTGGTTCCGGCTAGTTGAGCAGGTGGATCAGGCGTGCTCGCCAGGGGGTTCAGGCGGGTCTGGCAGGTGGTTTCGGTCTGTTCGGGGAGTGGTTCCGGCATCTCAGGCACATGGTTCTGGCACGTCTGAGAGGTGGTTCCGGCCGGCCCGACAGGTGTTTCCGGAGTGTCCGCCAAGTGGTTCTGGCTTAGCTGAAAGGTGATGTTGGCGTGACCGGCAGGTGGTTCCAGCCAGCCCGGCAGGTGATTCCGGAGTGTCTGCCGAGTGGTTCTGGCGTAGCCGGCAGGTGATTTTGGCGTGTCCAGCGGGTGGTTTTGGCGAGTCGAGCGGGTGGTTCTGGCGTGCTCGTCAGGTGCTTCCGGTGTCATTGGCATGTGGTTCCGGCATGTCTGAGAGGTGGTTCCGCCATGCCCGGCAGGTGATTCCGGAGTGTTCGCCAAGTGGTTCTGGCGCAGCCGGCAGGTGATTTTGCATGTCCGGCAATGGTTCCGGGGTGTCGAGCCGGTGGTTCCGGCATGTCCGGCAGGTGGTTCCGGCATGCCCGGCATGTGATTCCGGAGTGTCCGGCATGTGGTTCTGGCACCTCTGAGAGGTGTTTCCGGAATGCCTGGCATGTGATTCCGGAGTGTCTGCCGTGTCGTTCTGGCGTAGCCGGCAGGTGATTTTGGCGTGTCCAGCAGGTGGTTCCGGCGAGCTCGGCAGGTGGTTCCGGCATGTCCGGAACATTGTTCTGGCACGTGTGAGAGATGGTTCCGGCATGCCCGGCAGTTGGTTACGGAGTGTCTGCCGAGTGGTTCTGGAGTAGCCGGCAGGTGATTCTGGCGTATCCAGCTGGTGGTTCTGGGGAGTGGATCAGGTGGGTCGGGCATACTCAGCAGGTGGTACTGGCGTGTCCGGAACATGGTTCTGGCAAGTCTGAGAGGTGGTTCCGGCATGCCCGACAGGTGATTCCGGAGTGTTCGCCAAGTGGTTCTGGCGTAGCCGGCAGGTCATTTTGCATGTCGGCGGTGGTTCCGGCGAGTCGAGCTGGTGGTTCCGGCGTGTCCAGCAGGTGTTTCCGGTCTGTCCGGCAGGTGGTTCTGGCGTGACCGTCACGAAGTTCTGGCACGTCTGAGAGTTGGTTCCGGCATGCCCGACAGGTGATTCCGGAGTGTCCGCCACGTGGTTGTGGCGTACCCGGCAGGTGATTTTGGCGTGTCTCGCAGGTGTTTCTTGCAAGTCGAGCATTTGGCTCAGGCATGCTCAGCAGGTGCTTCCGGGGTGTCTGGCATGTGGTTGTGGTGTGTCTGAGAGCTGGTTCTGGCATGTCCGGCAGATGATACCGGAGTGTCCACCAAGTGGTTGTGGCATACCCGGCAGGTGATTTTAGCGTGTCAGGTAGGTGGTTCCAGCGAGTCGAGTAGGTGGTTCCGGCGTGCTCGGCATTTGGTTCAGGCGGGTCTGGCAGGTGGTTTCGGTCCTTTCGGGGTGTGGTTCTGGCATCTCAGGCACATGGTTCTGGGACGTCTGATAGGTGGTTCCGGCCGGCCCGACAGGTGTTTCCATGGTGTCCACCAAGAGGTTCTGGCATAGCTGGCAGGTGATGTTGGCGTGACCGGCAGGTGGTTCAAGCCAGCCCGGCAGGTGATTCCGAAGAGTTCACCAAATGGTTGTGGCGTAGCCGGCAGGTGATTTTGGCGTGTCCAGCAGGTTGTTTTGGCGAGTCGAGCAGGTGGTTCTGGCGTGCTCGGCAGGTGCTTCCGGTGTCATTGGCATGTGGTTCCGGCATGTCTGAGAGGTGGTTCCGCCATGCCCGCCAGGTGAATCCGGAGTGTTCGCCTAGTGGTTCTGGCGTAGCCGGAGGGGGTGATTTTGCATGTCCGGCAATGGTTCCGGCGAGTCAAGCCAGTGGTTCCGGCATGTCCGGGAGGTGGTTCCGGCATGCCCGGCAGGTGATTCCGGAGTGTTCGGCATGTGGTTCTGGCACCTCAGAGAGGTGGTTCCGGCATGCCCGGCAGGTGATACCGGAGTGTCCGGCATTTGGTTCTGGCACCTCTGAGAGGTGGTTGCGGAGTGCCTGGCATGTGATTCCGGAGTGTCTGCCGAGTGGTTCTGGCGTAGTCGGCAGGTGATTCTGGCGTGTCCAGCAGGTGGTTCTGGGGAGTGGATCAGGTGGTTCCGGCATACTCGGCAGGTGGTACCGGCGTGTCCGGAACATGGTTCTGGCAAGACTGAGAGGCGGTTCCGGCATGCCCGACAGGTGATTCCGGAGTGTTCGCCAAGTGGTTCTGGCGTAGCCGGCAGGTCATTTTGCATGTCCGGCGGTGGTTCCGGCGAGTCTAGCCGGTGGTTCCGGCGTGTCCGGCAGGTGGTTCTGGCGTGACCGGCATGAGGTTCTGGCACGTCTGAGATTTGGTTCCGGCATGCCCGACAGGTGATTCCGGAGTGTCCGCCACGTGGTTCTGGCGTACCCGGCAGGTGATTTTGGCGTGTCTGGCAGGTGTTTCTTGCAAGTCGAGCATTTGGCTCAGGCATGCTCAGCAGGTGCTTCCGGCGTGTCTGGCACGTGGTTCTGGTGTGTCTGAGAGCTGGTTCTGGCATGTCCGGCAGATGATTCCGGAGTGTCCACCAAGTGGTTGTGGCATACCCGGCAGGTGATTTTAGCGTGTCAGGTAGGTGGTTCCGGTGAGTCGAGTAGGTGGTTCCGGCGTTCTCGGCAGGTGGTTCAGGCGGGTCTGGCAGGTGGTTTCGGTCTGTTCGGGGAGTGGTTCCGGCATCTCAGGCACATGGTTCTGGCACGTCTGATAGGTGGTTCTGGCCGGCCCGACAGGTGTTTCCATGGTGTCCGCCAAGTGGTTCTGGCATAGCTGGCAGGTGATGTTGGCGTGACCGGCAGGTGGTTCCAGCCAGCCCGGCAGGTGATTCCGAACTTTTCACCAAATGGTTGGGGCGGTGCCGGCAGGTGATTTTGGCGTGTCCAGCAGGTGGTTTTGGCGAGTCGAGCAGGTGGTTCTGGCGTGCTCGGCAGGTGCTTCCGGTGTCATTGGCATGTGGTTCCGGCATGTCTGAGAGGTGGTTCCGCCATGCCCGGCACGTGATTCCGGAGTGTTCGCCAGCTGGTTCTGGCATAGCCGGTAGGTGATTTTGCATGTCCGGCAATGGTTCCGGCGAGTCGAGAAGGGGGTTCCGGGATGTCCGGCAGGTGGTTCCGGCATGCCCGGCAGGTGATTCCGGAGTGTCCGGCATGTGGTCCTGGCACCTCTGAGAGGTGGTTCCGGAATGCCTGGCATGTGATTCCGGAGTGTTCGCCAAGTGGTTCTGGCGTAGCCGTCAGGTCATTTTGCATGTCCGGCGGTGGTTGCGGCGAGTCTAGCCGGTGGTTCCGGCGTAGCCGACAGGTGATTTTGGCGTGTCCAGAACGTGGTTTTGGCGAGTCGAGCAGGTGGCTCTGGCGTGCTCGTCAGGTGCTTCCGGAGTCATTGGCATGTGGTTCCGGCATGTCTGAGAGGTGGATCCGGCATGCCCGGCAGGTGGTTCCGGAGTGTCTGCCGAGTGGTTCTGGAGCCAGCCCGGCAGGTGATTCCGAAGAGTTCACCAAATGGTTGTGGCGTAGCCGTCAGTTGATTTTGGCGTGTCAGGAAGGTGGTTGCGGCTAGTTGAGCAGGTGGATCAGGGGTGCTCGCCAGGGGTTTCAGGTGGGTCTGGCAGGTGGTTTCGGTCTCTTCGGGGAGTGGTTCCGGCATCTCAGGCACATGGTTCCGGCACGTCTGAGAGGTGGTTCCGCCCGGCCGGAGAGGTGTTTCCGGAGTGTCCGCCAAGTGGTTCTGGCATAGCTGAAAGGTGATTTTGGCGTGACCGGCAGGTGGTTCCAGCCAGCCTGGCAAGTGATTCAGGAGTGTCTGCCGTGTGGTTCTGGCGTAGCTGGCAGGTGATTTGGCGTGTCCAGCAGGTGGTTCCGGCGAGCTCGGCAGGTGGTACCAGCGTGTCCGGAACATGGTCCTGGCACGTCTGAGAGATGGTTCCGGCATGCCCGGCAGGTGATTCCGGAGTGTCCGGCATTTGGTTCTGGCACCTCTGAGAGGTGGTGCCGGCATGCCCGGCAGGTGGCTCCGGAGTGTCTGCCGAGTGGTTCCGGCGTAGCCGGCAGGTGATTTTGGCGTGTGCAGCAGGTGGTTTTGGCGAGTCGAGCAGGTGGTTCAGCTATGCCCGGCAGGTGATTCCGGAGTGTTCGCCAAGTGGTTCTGGCGTAGACGGCAGGTGATTTGGCATGTCCGGCAATGGTTCCGGCGAGTCGAGACGGTGGTTCCGGAATGTCCGGCAGGTGGTTCCGGCATGCGCGGCAGGTGATTCCGGAGTTTCCGGCATGTGGTTCTGGCACCTCTGAGAGGTGGTTCCGGCATGCCCGGCAGGTGATACCGGAGTCTCCGGCATTTGGTTCTGGCACCTCTGAGAGGTGGTTCCGGAATGCCTGGCCTGTTATTCCGGAGTGTCTGCCGAGTGGTTCTGGCGTAGCCGGCAGTTAATTTTGGCGTGTCCACTAGGTGGTTCTGGGGAGTGGATCAGCTGGTTCCGGCATACTCGGCAGGTGGTACCGGCGAGTCCAGAACATGGTTCTGGCAAGTCTGAGAGGTGGTTCCGGCACGCCCGACAGGTGATTCCGGAGCTTCCGCCAAGTGTTTCTGGCGTACCCGGCAGGTGATTTTGGCATGTCCGACAGATGTATCTTGCGAGTCGAGCAGGTGGCTCAGGCATGCTCAGCTGGTGCTTCCGGCGTCTCTGGCACGTGGTTCTGGTGTGTCTGAGAGCTGATTCAGGCATGTCCGGCAGATGATTCCGGAGTGTCCACCAAGTGGTTCCTGTATACCTGGCAGGTGATTTTGGCGTTTCAGGAAGTTGCTTCCGGCTAGTTGAGCAGGTGGATCAGGCGTGCTTGCCAGGGGGTTCAGGCGTGTCTGGCAGGTGGTTTCGGTCTGTTCGGGGAGTGGTTCCGGCATCTCAGGCTCATGGTTCTGGCGCGTCTGAGAGGTGGTTCCGGCCGGCCGGAGATGTGTTTCCTGGGTGTCCGCCAAGTATTTCTGGCGTAGCTGAAAGGTGATGTTGGCGTGACCGGCAGATGGTTCCAGCAAGCCTGGCAGGTGATTCCTGAGTGTCTGCCGTGTGGTTCCGGCGTAGCTGGCAGGTGATTTTGGTGTGTCCAGCAGGTGGTTCTGGCGAGCTCCGCAGGTGGTACCAGTGTGTCCGGAACATGGTTCTGGCACGTCTGAGAGATGGTTCCGGCATGCCAGGCAGGTGATTCCGGAGACTCCGGCAAGTGGTTCTGGCACCTCTGAGAGGTGGTTCCGGCATGCCCGGCAGGTGATTCCGGAGTGTTCGCCAAGTGGTTCTGGCGTAGCCGGCAGGTCATTTTGCATGTCCGGCGGTGGTTCCGGCGAGTCGAACCGGTGGTTCCGGCATGTCCGGCAGGTGATTCTTGCATGTCCAGCAGGTGGTTCCGGCATGCCCGGCAGGTGATTCCGGAGTGTCCACCAAGTGGTTGTGGCATACCCGGCAGGTGATTTTAGCGTGTCAGGTAGGTGGTTCCAGAGAGTCGAGTAGGTGGTTCCGGCGTGCTCGGCAGGTGGTTCAGGCGGGTCTGGCAGGTTGTTTCGGTCTGTTCGGGGTGTGGTTCCGGCATCTCAGGCACATGGTTCTGGCACGTCTGATAGGTGGTTCCGGCCGGCCCGACAGGTGTTTCCATGGTGTCCACCAAGTGGTTCTGGCATAGCTGGCAGGTGATGTTGGCGTGACCGGCAGGTGGTTCCAGCAAGCCCGGCAGGTGATTCCAAAGTGTTCACCAAATGGTTGTGGCGTAGCCGGAAGGTGATTTTGGCGTGTCCAGCAGGTGGTTTTGGCGAGTCGAGCAGCTGGTTCTGGCGTGCTCGGCAGGTGCTTCCGGTGTCATGGGCATGTGGTTCCGGCATGTCTGAGAGGTGGTTCCGCCATGCCCGGCAGGTGGTCCAAGCATGCCCGGCAGGTGATTCCGGAGTGTCCGGCATGTGGTTCTGGCACCTCTGAGAGGTGGTTCCGGCATGCCCGGCAGGTGATACCGGAGTCTCCGGCATTTGGTGCTGGCACCTCTGAGAGGTGGTTCCGGAATGCCTGGCATGTGATTCCGGAGTGTCTGCCGAGTGGTTCTGGCGTAGCCGGCAGTTGAATTTGGCGTGTCCGCTAGGTGGTTATGGGGAGTGGATCAGCTGGTTCCGGCATACTCGGCAGGTGGTACCGGCGTGTCCAGAACATGGTTCTGGCAAGTCTCAGAGGTGGTTCCGGCACGCCCGACAAGTGATTCCGGAGCGTCCGCAAAGTGTTTCTGGCGTACCCGGCAGGCGATTTTGGCATGTCCGACAGGTGTTTCTTGGGAGTCGAGCAGCAGGCTCAGGCATGCTCAGCTGGTGCTTCCGGCGTCTCTGGCATGTGGTTCTGGTGTGTCTGAGAGCTGGTTCTGGCATGTCCGGCAGATGATTCCGGAGTGTCCACCAAGTGGTTCTGGTATACCTGGCAGGTGATTTTGGCGTGTCAGGAAGTTGGTTCCGGCTAGTTGAGCAGTTGGATCAGGCGTGCTCGCCAGGGGGTTCAGGCGGGTCTGGCAGGTGGTTTCGGTCTGTTCGGGGTGTGGTTCCGGCATCTCAGGCACATGGTTCTGGCACGTCTGATAGGTGGTTCCGGCCGGCCCGACAGGTGTTTCCATGTTGTCCTCCAAGTGGTTCTGGCATAGCTGGCAGGTGATGTTGCCGTGACCGGCAGGTGGTTCCAGCCAGCCCGGCAGGTGATTCCGAAGAGTTCACCAAATGGTTGTGGCGTAGCCGGCAGGTGATTTTGGCGTGTCCAGCAGGTGGTTTTGGCGAGTCGAGCAGGTGGTTCTGGCGTGCTCGGCAGGTGCTTCCGGTGTCATTGTCATGTGGTTCTGGCACGTCTTAGAGGTGGTTCCGCCATGCCCGGCAGGTCATTCCGGAGTGTTCGCCAAGTGGTTCTGGCATAGCCGGCAGGTGATTTTGCATGTCCGGCAATGGTTCCGGCGAGTCGAGCCCGTGGTTCCGGCATGTCCGGCAGGTGATTCCGGCATGTACAGCAGGTGCTTCCGGCATGCCTGGCAGGTGATTCCGGAGTGTCCGGCATGTGGTTCTGGCACCTCTGAGAGGTGGTTCCGGCATGCCCGGCAGGTGATATCGGAGTGTTCGCCAAGTGGTTCTGGCGTAGCCGGCAGGTGACTTTGCATGTCCGGCAATGGTTCCGGCGAGACGAGGCGTGGTTCCGGAATGTCCGGCAGGTGGTTCCGGCATGTCCGGCAGGTGGTTCCGGCATGTCCAGCACGTGGTTCCAGCATGCACAGCAGGTGATTCCGGAGTGTCCGTCATGCGGTTCTGGCACCTATGAGAGGTGGTTTCGGCATGACGGCAGGTGATTCCGGAGTGTCCACCAAGTGGTTGTGGCATACCCGGCAGGTGATTTTAGCGTGTCAGGTAGGTGGTTCCAGAGAGTCGAGTAGGTGGTTCCGGCGTGCTCGGCAGGTGGTTCAGGCGGGTCTGGCAGGTTGTTTCGGTCTGTTCGGGGTGTGGTTCCGGCATCTCAGGCACATGGTTCTGGCACGTCTGATAGGTGGTTCCGGCCGGCCCGACAGGTGTTTCCATGGTGTCCGCCAAGTGGTTCTGGCATAGCTGGCAGGTGATGTTGGCGTGACCGGCAGGTGGTTCCAGCAAGCCCGGCAGGTGATTCCAAAGTGTTCACCAAATGGTTGTGGCGTAGCCGGAAGGTGATTTTGGCGTGTCCAGCAGGTGGTTTTGGCGAGTCGAGCAGCTGGTTCTGGCGTGCTCGGCAGGTGCTTCCGGTGTCATGGGCATGTGGTTCCGGCATGTCTGAGAGGTGGTTCCGCCATGCCCGGCAGGTGGTCCAAGCATGCCCGGCAGGTGATTCCGGAGTGTCCGGCATGTGGTTCTGGCACCTCTGAGAGGTGGTTCCGGCATGCCCGGCAGGTGATACCGGAGTCTCCGGCATTTGGTGCTGGCACCTCTGAGAGGTGGTTCCGGAATGCCTGGCATGTGATTCCGGAGTGTCTGCCGAGTGGTTCTGGCGTAGCCGGCAGTTGAATTTGGCGTGTCCGCTAGGTGGTTATGGGGAGTGGATCAGCTGGTTCCGGCATACTCGGCAGGTGGTACCGGCGTGTCCAGAACATGGTTCTGGCAAGTCTCAGAGGTGGTTCCGGCACGCCCGACAAGTGATTCCGGAGCGTCCGCAAAGTGTTTCTGGCGTACCCGGCAGGCGATTTTGGCATGTCCGACAGGTGTTTCTTGGGAGTCGAGCAGCAGGCTCAGGCATGCTCAGCTGGTGCTTCCGGCGTCTCTGGCATGTGGTTCTGGTGTGTCTGAGAGCTGGTTCTGGCATGTCCGGCAGATGATTCCGGAGTGTCCACCAAGTGGTTCTGGTATACCTGGCAGGTGATTTTGGCGTGTCAGGAAGTTGGTTCCGGCTAGTTGAGCAGTTGGATCAGGCGTGCTCGCCAGGGGGTTCAGGCGGGTCTGGCAGGTGGTTTCGGTCTGTTCGGGGTGTGGTTCCGGCATCTCAGGCACATGGTTCTGGCACGTCTGATAGGTGGTTCCGGCCGGCCCGACAGGTGTTTCCATGTTGTCCTCCAAGTGGTTCTGGCATAGCTGGCAGTTGATGTTGCCGTGACCGGCAGGTGGTTCCAGCCAGCCCGGCAGGTGATTCCGAAGAGTTCACCAAATGGTTGTGGCGTAGCCGGCAGGTGATTTTGGCGTGTCCAGCAGGTGGTTTTGGCGAGTCGAGCAGGTGGTTCTGGCGTGCTCGGCAGGTGCTTCCGGTGTCATTGTCATGTGGTTCTGGCACGTCTTAGAGGTGGTTCCGCCATGCCCGGCAGGTCATTCCGGAGTGTTCGCCAAGTGGTTCTGGCATAGCCGGCAGGTGATTTTGCATGTCCGGCAATGGTTCCGGCGAGTCGAGCCCCTGGTTCCGGCATGTCCGGCAGGTGATTCCGGCATGTACAGCAGGTGCTTCCGGCATGCCTGGCAGGTGATTCCGGAGTGTCCGGCATGTGGTTCTGGCACCTCTGAGAGGTGGTTCCGGCATGCCCGGCAGGTGATATCGGAGTGTTCGCCAAGTGGTTCTGGCGTAGCCGGCAGGTGACTTTGCATGTCCGGCAATGGTTCCGGCGAGACGAGGCGTGGTTCCGGAATGTCCGGCAGGTGGTTCCGGCATGTCCGGCAGGTGGTTCCGGCATGTCCAGCACGTGGTTCCAGCATGCACAGCAGGTGATTCCGGAGTGTCCGTCATGCGGTTCTGGCACCTATGAGAGGTGGTTCCGGCATGACGGCAGGTGATTCCGGAGTGTCCACCAAGTGGTTGTGGCATACCCGGCAGGTGATTTTAGCGTGTCAGGTAGGTGGTTCCAGAGAGTCGAGTAGGTGGTTCCGGCGTGCTCGGCAGGTGGTTCAGGCGGGTCTGGCAGGTTGTTTCGGTCTGTTCGGGGTGTGGTTCCGGCATCTCAGGCACATGGTTCTGGCACGTCTGATAGGTGGTTCCGGCCGGCCCGACAGGTGTTTCCATGGTGTCCGCCAAGTGGTTCTGGCATAGCTGGCAGGTGATGTTGCCGTGACCGGCAGGTGGTTCCAGCCAGCCCGGCAGGTGATTCCGAAGAGTTCACCAAATGGTTGTGGCGTAGCCGGCAGGTGATTTTGGCGTGTCCAGCAGGTGGTTTTGGCGAGTCGAGCAGGTGGTTCTGGCGTGCTCGGCAGGTGCTTCCGGTGTCATTGTCATGTGGTTCTGGCACGTCTTAGAGGTGGTTCCGCCATGCCCGGCAGGTCATTCCGGAGTGTTCGCCAAGTGGTTCTGGCATAGCCGGCAGGTGATTTTGCATGTCCGGCAATGGTTCCGGCGAGTCGAGCCCGTGGTTCCGGCATGTCCGGCAGGTGATTCCGGCATGTACAGCAGGTGCTTCCGGCATGCCTGGCAGGTGATTCCGGAGTGTCCGGCATGTGGTTCTGGCACCTCTGAGAGGTGGTTCCGGCATGCCCGGCAGGTGATATCGGAGTGTTCGCCAAGTGGTTCTGGCGTAGCCGGCAGGTGACTTTGCATGTCCGGCAATGGTTCCGGCGAGACGAGGCGTGGTTCCGGAATGTCCGGCAGGTGGTTCCGGCATGTCCGGCAGGTGGTTCCGGCATGTCCAGCACGTGGTTCCAGCATGCACAGCAGGTGATTCCGGAGTGTCCGTCATGCGGTTCTGGCACCTATGAGAGGTGGTTCCGGCATGACGGCAGGTGATTCCGGAGTGTCCACCAAGTGGTTGTGGCATACCCGGCAGGTGATTTTAGCGTGTCAGGTAGGTGGTTCCAGAGAGTCGAGTAGGTGGTTCCGGCGTGCTCGGCAGGTGGTTCAGGCGGGTCTGGCAGGTTGTTTCGGTCTGTTCGGGGTGTGGTTCCGGCATCTCAGGCACATGGTTCTGGCACGTCTGATAGGTGGTTCCGGCCGGCCCGACAGGTGTTTCCATGGTGTCCGCCAAGTGGTTCTGGCATAGCTGGCAGGTGATGTTGGCGTGACCGGCAGGTGGTTCCAGCAAGCCCGGCAGGTGATTCCAAAGTGTTCACCAAATGGTTGTGGCGTAGCCGGAAGGTGATTTTGGCGTGTCCAGCAGGTGGTTTTGGCGAGTCGAGCAGCTGGTTCTGGCGTGCTCGGCAGGTGCTTCCGGTGTCATGGGCATGTGGTTCCGGCATGTCTGAGAGGTGGTTCCGCCATGCCCGGCAGGTGGTCCAAGCATGCCCGGCAGGTGATTCCGGAGTGTCCGGCATGTGGTTCTGGCACCTCTGAGAGGTGGTTCCGGCATGCCCGGCAGGTGATACCGGAGTCTCCGGCATTTGGTGCTGGCACCTCTGAGAGGTGGTTCCGGAATGCCTGGCATGTGATTCCGGAGTGTCTGCCGAGTGGTTCTGGCGTAGCCGGCAGTTGAATTTGGCGTGTCCGCTAGGTGGTTATGGGGAGTGGATCAGCTGGTTCCGGCATACTCGGCAGGTGGTACCGGCGTGTCCAGAACATGGTTCTGGCAAGTCTCAGAGGTGGTTCCGGCACGCCCAAGTGATTCCGGAGCGTCCGCAAAGTGTTTCTGGCGTACCCGGCAGGCGATTTTGGCATGTCCGACAGGTGTTTCTTGGGAGTCGAGCAGGAGGCTAAGGCATGCTCAGCTGGTGCTTCCGGCGTCTCTGGCATGTGGTTCTGGTGTGTCTGAGAGCTGGTTCTGGCATGTCCGGCAGATGATTCCGGAGTGTCCACCAAGTGGTTCTGGTATACGTGGCAGGTGATTTTGGCGTGTCAGGAAGTTGGTTCCGGCTAGTTGAGCAGGTGGATCAGGCGTGCTCGCCAGGGGGTTCAGGCGGGTCTGGCAGGTGGTTTCGGTCTGTTCGGGGTGTGGTTCCGGCATCTCAGGCACATGGTTCTGGCACGTCTGATAGGTGGTTCCGGCCGGCCCGACAGGTGTTTCCATGTTGTCCTCCAAGTGGTTCTGGCATAGCTGGCAGGTGATATTGCCGTGACCGGCAGGTGGTTCCAGCCAGCCCGGCAGGTGATTCCGAAGAGTTCACCAAATGGTTGTGGCGTAGCCGGCAGGTGATTTTGGCGTGTCCAGCAGGTGGTTTTGGCGAGTCGAGCAGGTGGTTCTGGCGTGCTCGGCAGGTGCTTCCGGTGTCATTGTCATGTGGTTCTGGCACGTCTTAGAGGTGGTTCCGCCATGCCCGGCAGGTCATTCCGGAGTGTTCGCCAAGTGGTTCTGGCATAGCCGGCAGGTGATTTTGCATGTCCGGCAATGGTTCCGGCGAGTCGAGCCCGTGGTTCCGGCATGTCCGGCAGGTGATTCCGGCATGTACAGCAGGTGCTTCCGGCATGCCTGGCAGGTGATTCCGGAGTGTCCGGCATGTGGTTCTGGCACCTCTGAGAGGTGGTTCCGGCATGCCCGGCAGGTGATATCGGAGTGTTCGCCAAGTGGTTCTGGCGTAGCCGGCAGGTGACTTTGCATGTCCGGCAATGGTTCCGGCGAGACGAGGCGTGGTTCCGGAATGTCCGGCAGGTGGTTCCGGCATGTCCGGCAGGTGGTTCCGGCATGTCCAGCACGTGGTTCCAGCATGCACAGCAGGTGATTCCGGAGTGTCCGTCATGCGGTTCTGGCACCTATGAGAGGTGGTTCCGGCATGACGGCAGGTGATTCCGGAGTGTCCACCAAGTGGTTGTGGCATACCCGGCAGGTGATTTTAGCGTGTCAGGTAGGTGGTTCCAGAGAGTCGAGTAGGTGGTTCCGGCGTGCTCGGCAGGTGGTTCAGGCGGGTCTGGCAGGTTGTTTCGGTCTGTTCGGGGTGTGGTTCCGGCATCTCAGGAACATGGTTCTGGCACGTCTGATAGGTGGTTCCGGCCGGCCCGACAGGTGTTTCCATGGTGTCCGCCAAGTGGTTCTGGCATAGCTGGCAGGTGATGTTGGCGTGACCGGCAGGTGGTTCCAGCAAGCCCGGCAGGTGATTCCAAAGTGTTCACCAAATGGTTGTGGCGTAGCCGGAAGGTGATTTTGGCGTGTCCAGCAGGTGGTTTTGGCGAGTCGAGCAGCTGGTTCTGGCGTGCTCGGCAGGTGCTTCCGGTGTCATGGGCATGTGGTTCCGGCATGTCTGAGAGGTGGTTCCGCCATGCCCGGCAGGTGGTCCAAGCATGCCCGGCAGGTGATTCCGGAGTGTCCGGCATGTGGTTCTGGCACCTCTGAGAGGTGGTTCCGGCATGCCCGGCAGGTGATACCGGAGTCTCCGGCATTTGGTGCTGGCACCTCTGAGAGGTGGTTCCGGAATGCCTGGCATGTGATTCCGGAGTGTCTGCCGAGTGGTTCTGGCGTAGCCGGCAGTTGAATTTGGCGTGTCCGCTAGGTGGTTATGGGGAGTGGATCAGCTGGTTCCGGCATACTCGGCAGGTGGTACCGGCGTGTCCAGAACATGGTTCTGGCAAGTCTCAGAGGTGGTTCCGGCACGCCCAAGTGATTCCGGAGCGTCCGCAAAGTGTTTCTGGCGTACCCGGCAGGCGATTTTGGCATGTCCGACAGGTGTTTCTTGGGAGTCGAGCAGGAGGCTAAGGCATGCTCAGCTGGTGCTTCCGGCGTCTCTGGCATGTGGTTCTGGTGTGTCTGAGAGCTGGTTCTGGCATGTCCGGCAGATGATTCCGGAGTGTCCACCAAGTGGTTCTGGTATACGTGGCAGGTGATTTTGGCGTGTCAGGAAGTTGGTTCCGGCTAGTTGAGCAGGTGGATCAGGCGTGCTCGCCAGGGGGTTCAGGCGGGTCTGGCAGGTGGTTTCGGTCTGTTCGGGGTGTGGTTCCGGCATCTCAGGCACATGGTTCTGGCACGTCTGATAGGTGGTTCCGGCCGGCCCGACAGGTGTTTCCATGTTGTCCTCCAAGTGGTTCTGGCATAGCTGGCAGGTGATATTGCCGTGACCGGCAGGTGGTTCCAGCCAGCCCGGCAGGTGATTCCGAAGAGTTCACCAAATGGTTGTGGCGTAGCCGGCAGGTGATTTTGGCGTGTCCAGCAGGTGGTTTTGGCGAGTCGAGCAGGTGGTTCTGGCGTGCTCGGCAGGTGCTTCCGGTGTCATTGTCATGTGGTTCTGGCACGTCTTAGAGGTGGTTCCGCCATGCCCGGCAGGTCATTCCGGAGTGTTCGCCAAGTGGTTCTGGCATAGCCGGCAGGTGATTTTGCATGTCCGGCAATGGTTCCGGCGAGTCGAGCCCGTGGTTCCGGCATGTCCGGCAGGTGATTCCGGCATGTACAGCAGGTGCTTCCGGCATGCCTGGCAGGTGATTCCGGAGTGTCCGGCATGTGGTTCTGGCACCTCTGAGAGGTGGTTCCGGCATGCCCGGCAGGTGATATCAGAGTGTTCGCCAAGTGGTTCTGGCGTAGCCGGCAGGTGACTTTGCATGTCCGGCAATGGTTCCGGCGAGACGAGGCGTGGTTCCGGAATGTCCGGCAGGTGGTTCCGGCATGTCCGGCAGGTGGTTCCGGCATGTCCAGCACGTGGTTCCAGCATGCACAGCAGGTGATTCCGGAGTGTCCGTCATGCGGTTCTGGCACCTATGAGAGGTGGTTCCGGCATGACGGCAGGTGATACCGGACTGTCCGGCATTTGTTTCTGGAACCTCTGAGAGGTGGTTCCGGAATGCCTGGCATGTGATTCCGGAGTGTCTGCCCAGTGGTTCTGGCGTAGCCGGCAGTTGATTTTGGCGTGTCCACTAGGTGGTTCTGGGGAGTGGATCAGCTGGTTCCGGCATACTCGGCAGGTGGTACCGGCGTGTCCAGAACATGGTTCTGGCAAGTCTGAGAGGTGGTTCCGGCATGCCCGGCAGGTGGTTCCGGAGTGTCTGCCGAGTGGTTCTGGCGTAGTCGGCAGGTGATTGTGGCGTGTCCAGCAGGTGGTTCGGGGGAGTGGATCAGGTGGTTCCGGCATACTCGGCAGCTGGTACCGGCGTGTCCAGAACATGGTTCTGGCAAGTCTGAGAGGCGGTTCCGACATGCCCGAGAGGTGATTCCGGAGTGTTCGCCAAGTGGTTCTGGCATAGCCGGCAGGTCATTTTGCATGTCCGGCCGTGGTTCCGGCGAGTCGAGCCGGTGGTTCCGGCGTGTCCAGCAGGTGTTTCCGGTCTTTCCGGCAGGTGGTTCTGGCGTGACCGGCACGAGGTTCTGGCACGTTTGAGAGTTGGTTCCGGCATGCCCAACAGGTGATTCCGGAGTGTCAGCCACGTGGTTCTGGCGTAGCCGGCAGGAGATTTTGGCGTGTCCAGTAGGTGGTTTTGGCAAGTCGAGCAGGTGGTTCTGGCGTGCTCGGCAGGTGCTTCCGGTGTCATTGGCATGTGGTTCCGGCATGTCTGAGAGGTGGTTCGGCCATGCCCGGCAGGTGATTCCGAAGTGTTCGCCAAGTGGTTCTGGCGTAGTTGGCAGGTGATTTTGCATGTCTGGCAATGGTCCCGGCGAGTCGAGCCGCTGGTTCCGGCATGTCCAGAAGGTGGTTCCGGCATGCCCGGCAGGTGATTCCGGAGTGTCCGGCATGTGGTTCTGGCACCTCTGAGAGGTGGTTCCGGCATGCCCGGCAGGTGACTCCGGAGTGTCTGCCGAGTGGTTCTGGCGTAGTCAGCAGGTGATTCTGGCGTGTCCAGCAGGTGTTCTGGGGAGTGGATCAGGTGTTTCTGGCATACTCGGCAGGTGGTACCGGCGTGTCCGGAACATGGTTCTGGCAAGTCTGAGAGGCGGTTCCGGCATGCCCGACAGGTGATTCCGGAGTGTTCGCCAAGTGGTTCTGGCGTAGCCGGCAGGTCATTTTGCATGTCCAGCATTGGTTCCGGCGAGTCGAGCCGGTGGTTCCGGCGTGTCCGGCAGGTGGTTCTGGCGTGACCGGCACGAGGTTCTGGCACGTCTGAGAGTTGGTTCCGGCATGCCCGACAGGTGATTCCGGAGTGTCCGCCACATGGTTCTGGCGTACCCGGCAAGTGATTTTGGGGTATCTGGCAGGTGTTTCTTGCACGTCGAGCATTTGGCTCAGGCATGCTCAGCAGGTGCTTCCGGCGTGTCTGGCACGTGGTTCTGGTGTGTCTGAGAGCTGGTTCTGGCCTGTCCGGCACATGATTCCGGAGTGTCCACCAAGTGGTTGTGGCATACCCGGCAGGTGATTTTCGCATGTCAGGTAGGTGGTTCGAGCGAGTCGAGTAGGTGGTTCCGGCGTGCTCGGCAGGTGGTTCAGGCGGGTCTGGCAGGTGGTTTCGGTCTGTTCGGGGTGTGGTTCCAGCATCTCAGGCACATGGTTCTGGCACGTCTGAAAGGTGGTTCCGGCCGTCCCGACAGGTGTTTCCATGTTGTCCGCCAAGTGGTTCTGGCATAGCTGGCAGGTGATGTTGGCGTGACCGGCAGGTGGTTTCAGCCAGTAAGGCAGGTGATTCCGAAGTGTTCACCAAATGGTTGTTGCATATCCGGAAGGTAATTTTGGCGTTTCCAGCAGGTGGTTTTGGCGAGTCGAGCAGGTGGTTCTGGCGTGCTCGGCAGGTGCTTCCGGTGTCATTGGCATGTGGTTCCGGCATGTCTGAGAGGCGGTTCCGGCACGCCCGACAAGTGATTCCGGAGCGTCCGCCAAGTGTTTCTGGCGAACCCGGCAGGTGATTTTGGCATGTCCGACAGGTGTTTCTTGCGAGTCGAGCAGGTGGCTCAGGCATGCTCAGCTGGTGCTTCCGGCGTCTCTGGCACATGGTTCTGGTGTGTCTGAGAGCTGGTTCTGGCATGTCCGGCAGATGATACCGGAGTGTCCACCAAGTGGTTCTGGTATACCCGGCAGGTGATTTTGGCGTGTCAGGAAGGTGGTTCCGGCTAGTTGAGCAGGTGGATCAGGCGTGCTAGCCAGGGGGTTCAGGCGGGTCTGGCAGGTGGTTTCGGTCTGTTCGGGGAGTGGGTCCGGCATCTCAGGCTCATGGTTCTGGCACGTCTGAGAGGTGGTTCTGGCCGGCCCGACAGGTGTTTCCGGAGTGTCCGCCAAGTGGTTCTGGTGTAGGTGAAAGGTGATGTTGGCGTGACCGGCAGGTGGTTCCAGCAAGCCCGGCAGGTGATTCCGGAGTGTCTGCCGAGTGGTTCTGGCATAGCCGGCAGGTGATTTTGGCGTGTCCAGCAGGTGGTTTTGGCGAGTCGAGCAGGTGGTTCTGGCGTGCTCGGCAGGTGCTTCCGGTGTCATTGGCATGTGGTTCCGGCATGTCTGAGAGGTGGTTCCGCCATGCCCGGCAGGTGATTCCGGAGTGTTCGCCAAGTGGTTCTGGCGTAGCCGGCAGGTGATTTTGCATGTCCGGCAATGGTTCCGGCGAGTCGAGCCGGTGGTTCCGGCATGTCCGGCAGGTGGTTCCAGCATGCCCGGCAGGTGATTCCGGAGTGTCCGGCATGTGGTTCTGGCACCTCTGAGAGGTGGTTCCGGCATGCCCGGCAGGTGATACCGGAGTGTCCGGCGTTTGGTTCTGGCACCTCTGAGAGGTGGTTCCGGAATGCCTGGCATGGGCTTCCCAAGTGTCTGCCGTGTGGTTCTGGCGTAGCCGGCAGTTGATTTTGGCGTGTCCAGCAGGTAGTTCCGGCGAGCTCGGCTGGTGGTTCCGGCATGTCCGGAACATGGTTCTGGCAAGTCTGACAGATGGTTCCGGCATGCCCGACAGGTGATTCCAGAGTGTCCGCCATGTGGTTCTGGCACCTCTGAGAGGTGGTTCCAGCATGCCCGGCAGGTGATTCCGGAGTGTCCGGCATGTGGTTCTGGCACCTCTGAGAGGTGGTTCCGGCATGCCCGGCAGGTGATACCGGAGTGTCCGGCATTTGGTTCTGGCACCTCTGAGAGGTGGTTCCGGAATGCCTGGCATGTGATTCCGGAGTGTCAGCCGAGTGGTTCTGGCGTAGCCGGCAGGTGATTTTGGCGTGTCCAGCAGGTGGTTTTGGCGAGTCGAGCAGGTTGTTCTGGCGTGCTCGACAGGTGCTTCCGGTGTCATTGGCATGTGGTTCCGGCATGTCTGAGAGGTGGTTCCGCCATGCCCGGCATGTGATTCCGGAGTGTCAGCCGAGTGGTTCTGGCGTAGCCGGCAGGTGATTTTGCATGTCCGGCAATGGTTCCGGTGAGTCGAGCCGGTGGTTCCGGCATGCCCGGCAGGTGGTTCCGGAGAGTCTGCCGAGTGGTTCTGGAGCCAGCCCGGCAGGTGATTCCGAAGAGTTCACCAAATGGTTGTGGCGTAGCCGGCAGGTGATTTTGGCGTGTCAGGAAGTTGGTTCCGGCTAGTTGAGCAGGTGGATCAGGCGTGCTCGCCAGGGGGTTCAGGTGGGTCTGGCAGGTGGTTTCGGTCTGTTCGGGTAGTGGTTCCGGCATCTCAGGCACATGTTTCTGGCACGTCTGAGAGGTGGTTACCGCCGGCCGTAGAGGTGTTTCCAGAGTTTCCGCCAAGTGGTTCTGGCGTGGCTGAAAGGTGATGTTGGCGTGACCAGCAGGTGGTTCCAGAGAGCCCGGCAGGTGATTCCGGAGTGTCTGCCGTGTGGTTCTGGCGTAGCTGGCAGGTGATTTTGGCGTGTCCAGCAGGTGGTTCCGGCGAGCTCGGCAGTTGGTACCAGTGTGTCCGGAACATGGTTCTGGCACGTCTGAGAGATGGTTCCGGCATGCCCGGCAGGTGATACCGGAGTCTCCGGCATGTGGTTCTGGCACCTCTGAGAAGTGGTTCCGGCATGCCCGGCAGGTGGTTCCGGAGTGTCTGCCGAGTGGTTCTGGCGTTGTCGGCAGTTGATACTGGCGTGTCCACTAGGTGGTTCTGGGGAGTGGACCAGGTGGTTCAGGCAACTCGGCAGGTGGTACCGGCGTGTCCAGAACATGGTTCTGGCAAGTCTGAGGGGTGGTTCCAGCACACCCGACAGGTGATTCCGCAGTGTTCGCCAAGTGCTTCTGGCGTAGCCGGCAGGTCATTTTGCATGTCCGGCGGTGGTTCCTGCGAGTCGAGCCGGTGGTTCCGGCGTGTCCGGCACGTGCTTCTGGCGTGACCGGCACGCGGTTCTGGCACCTCTGAGAGTTGGTTCCGGCATGCCCGACAGGTGATTCCGGAGTGTCCGCCACGTGGTTCTGGCGTACCCGGCAGGTGATTTTGGCGTGTCTGGCAGGTGTTTCTTGCAAGTCGAGCATTTGGCTCTGGCATTCTCAGCAGGTGCTTCCGGCGTGTCTGACACGTGGTTCTGGTGTGTCTGAGAGCTGGTTCTGGCATGTCCGGCAGATGATTCCGGAGTGTCCACCAAGTGGTTGTGGCATACCCGGCAGGTGATTTTAGCGTGTCAGGTAGGTGGTTCCAGCGAGTCGAGTAGGTGGTTCCGGCGTGCTCGGCAGGTGGTTCAGGCGGGTCTGGCAGGTGGTTTCGGTCTGTTCGGGGTGTGGTTCCGGCATCTCAGGCACATGGTTCTGGCATGTCTGATAGGTGGTTCCGGCCGGCCCGACAGGTGTTTCCATGGTGTCCGCCAAGTGGTTCTGGCATAGCTGGCAGGTGATGTTGGCGTGACCGGCAGGTGGTTCCAGCCAGCCCGGCAGGTGATTCCGAAGTGTTCACCAAATGGTTGTGGCGTAGCCGGAAGGTGATTTTGGCGTGTCCAGCAGGTGGTTTTGGCGAGTCGAGCAGGTGGTTCTGGCGTGCTCGGCAGGTGCTTCCGGTGTCATTGGCATGTGGTTCCGGCATGTCTGAGAGGTGGTTCTGCCATGCCCGGCAGGTGATTCCGGAGTGTTCCCCAAGTGGTTCTGGCATAGCCGGCAGGTGATTTTGCATGTCGGGCAATGGTTCCGGCGAGTCGAGCCGGTGGTTCCGGCATGTCCGGCAGGTGGTTCCGGCATGCCCGGCAGGTGATTCCGGAGTGTCCGACATGGGGTTCTGGTACCTCTGAGAGGTGGTTCCGGCATGCCCAGCAGGTGATACCAGAGTGTTCGCCAAGTGGTTCTGGCGTAGCCAGCAGGTGATTTTGCATGTCCGGCAATGGTTCCGGCTAGTCGAGCCGGTGGTTCCGTAATGTCCGGCAGGTGGTTCCGGCATGTCCGGCAGGTGGTTACAGCATGCCCGGCAGGTGATTCCGGAGTGTCCGGCATGTGGTTCTGGCACCTCTGAGAGGTGGTTCCGGAATGCCTGGCCTGTGATTCCGGAGTGTCTGCCTAGTGGTTCTGGCGTAGCCGGCAGTTGATTTTGGCGTGTCCACTAGGTGGTTCTGGGGAGTGGATCAGCTGGTTCCCGCATACTCGGCAGGTGGTACCGGCGTGTCCAGAACATGGTTCTGGCAAGTCTGAGAGGTGGTTCCGTCACACCCGATAGGTGATTCCGGAGCGTCCGCCAAGTGTTTCTGGCGTACCCGGTAGGTGATTTACGTCTGTCTGACAGGTGTATCTTGCCAGTCGAGCAGGTGGCTGAGGCATGCTCAGCAGGTGCTTCCGGCGTCTCTGGCACGTGGTTCTGGTGTGTCTGAGAGCTGGTTCTGGCATCTCTGGCAGATGATTCCGGAGTGTCCACCAAGTGGTTCTTGTATACCTGGCAGGTGATTTTGGCGTGTCAGGAAGTTGGTTCCGGCTAGTTGAGCAGGTGGATCAGGCGTGCTCGCCAGGGGGTTCAGGCGGGTCTGGCAGGTGGTTTTGGTCTGTTCGGGGAGTGGTTCCGGCATCTCAGGCTCATGGTTCTATCACATCTGAGAGGTGGTTCCGGCCGGCCCGACGGGTGTTTCCATGTTGTCCCCCAAGTGGTTCTGGCATAGCTGGCAGGTGATGTTGGCGTGACCGGCAGGTGGTTCCAGCAAGCCCGGCAGGTGATTCCGAAGAGTTCACCAAATGGTTGTGGCATTGCCGGCAGGTGATTTTGGCGTGTCCAGCAGGTGGTTTTGGCGAGTCGAGCAGGTGGTTCTGGCGTGCTTGGCAGGTGCTTCCGGTGTCATTGGCATGTGGTTCCGGCATGTCTGAGAGGTGGTTCCGGCATGCCCGGCAGGTGGTTCCGGAGAGTCTGCCGAGTGGTTCTGGAGCCAGCCCGGCAGGTGATTCTGAATAGTTCACCAAATGGTTGTGGCGTACCCGGCAGGTGATTTTGGCATGTCAGGAAGTTGGTTCCGGCTAGTTGAGCAGGTGGATCAGGCGTGCTCGCCGGGGGGTTCAGGCGGGTCTGGCAGGTGGTTTCAGTCTGTTCGGGTAGTGGTTCCGGCATCTCAGGCACATGTGTCTGGCACGTCTGAGAGGTGGTTACCGCCGGCCGTAGAGGTGTTTCCAGAGTTTCCGCCAAGTGGTTCTGGCGTGGCTGAAAGGTGATGTTGGCGTGACCAGCAGGTGGTTCCAGAGAGCCCGGCAGGTGATTCCGGAGTGTCTGCCGTGTGGTTCTGGCGTAGCTGGCAGGTGATTTTGGCGTGTCCAGCAGGTGGTTCCGGCGAGCTCGGCAGGTGGTACCAGCGTGTCCGGAACATGGTTCTGGCACGTCTGAGAGATGGTTCCGTCATGCCAGGCAGGTCATTCGGGAGTGTCCGGCATGTGGTTCTGGCACCTCTGAGAGGTGGTTCCTGCATGCCCGGCAGGTGATACCGGAGTCTCCGGCATGTGGTTCTGGCACCTCTGAGAGGTGGTTCCGGCATGCCCGGCAGGTGGTTCCGGAGTGTCTGCCGAGTGGTTCTGTCGTAGTCGTCAGGTGATTCTGGCGTGTCCACTAGGTGGTTCTGGGGAGTGGACCAGGTGGTTCCGGCAACTCGGCAGGTGGTACCGGCGTGACGAGAACATGGTTCTGGCACCTCTGAGAGGTGGTTCCGGCATGCCCGGCAGGTAGTTCCGGAGTGTTCGCCAAGTGGTTATGGCGTAGCCGGCAGGTCATTTTGCATGTCCGGCGGTGGGCCGGCGTGTCGAGCCGGTGGTTCCAGCGTGTCCGGCAGGTGCTTCTGGGGTGACCGGCACGAGGTTCTGGCACGTCTGAGAGTTGGTTCCGGCATGCCCGACAGGTGATTCCGGAGTGTTCGCCACGTGGTTCTGGCGTACCCGGCAGGTGATTTTGGCGTGTCTGGCAGGTGTTTCTTGCAAGTCGAGCATTTGGCTCTGGCATTCTCAGCAGGTGCTTCCGGCGTGTCTGACACGTGGTTCTGGTGTGTCTGAGAGCTGGTTCTGGCATGTCCGGCAGATGATTCCGGAGTGTCCACCAAGTGGTTGTGGCATACCCGGCAGGTGATTTTAGCGTGTCAGGTAGGTGGTTCCAGCGAGTCGAGTAGGTGGTTCCGGCGTGCTCGGCAGGTGGTTCAGGCGGGTCTGGCAGGTGGTTTCGGTCTGTTCGGGGTGTGGTTCCGGCATCTCAGGCACATGGTTCTGGCATGTCTGATAGGTGGTTCCGGCCGGCCCGACAGGTGTTTCCATGGTGTCCGCCAAGTGGTTCTGGCATAGCTGGCAGGTGATGTTGGCGTGACCGGCAGGTGGTTCCAGCCAGCCCGGCAGGTGATTCCGGAGTGTCTGCTGAGTGGTTCTGGCGTAGCCGGCAGGTGATTTTGGAGTGTCCAGCAGGTGGTTCCGGCGAGCTCGGCAGGTGGTACCGGCGTGTCTGTAACATGGTTCTGGCACGTCTGAGAGATGGTTCCGGCATGCCCGGCGGGTCATTCCGGAGTGTCTGCCGAGTGGTTCTGGCGTAGCCGGCAGGTGATTTTGCTTGTCCGGCAATGGTTCCGGCGATTCGAGCCGGTGGTTCCGGCATGTCCGGCAGGTGGTTCCGGCATGTCCAGCAGGTGGTACCGGCGCGCTCGGCAGGTGCCTCCGGTCTCTCCTGCACGTGGTTGTGGCTCGTCTGAGAGATGGTTCCGGCATGCCCGGCAGGTGATTCCGGAGTGTCCGGCATGTGGTTCTGGCACTTCTGAGAGGTGGTTCCGGCATGCCCGGCAGGTGATACCGGAGTGTTCGCCAAGTGGTTCTGGCGTAGCCAGCAGGTGATTTTGCATGTCCGGCAATGGTTCCCGCGAGTCGAGCCGGTGGTTCTGGAATGTCCCGAAGGTGGTTCCGGCATGTCCGGCAGGTGGTTCCGGCATGTCCAGCATGTGGTTACAGCATGCCCGGCAGGTGATTCCGGAGTGTCCGGCATGTGGTTCTGGCACCTCTGAGAGGTGGTTCCGGCATGCCCGGCAGGTGATACCGGAGTGTCCGGCATTTGGTTCTGGCACCTCTGAGAGGTGGTTCCGGAATGCCTGGCCTGTGATTCCGGAATGTCTGCCGAGTGGTTCTGGCGTAGCCGGCAGTTGATTTTGGCTTGTCCACTAGGTGGTTCTGGGGAGTGGGTCAGCTGCTTCCGGCATACTCAGCAGGTGGTACCGGCGTGTCCAGAACTTGGTTCTGGCAAGTCTGAGAGTTGGTTCCGGCACGCCCGACAGGTGATTCCGGAGCGTCCGCCAAGTGTTTCTGGCGTACCCGGCAGGTGATTTTCCCCTGTTCGACAGGTGTATCTTGCGAGTCGAGCAGGTGGCTGAGGCATGCTCAGCTGGTGCTTCCGGCATCTCTGGCACGTGGTTCTGGTGTGTCTGAGAGCTGGTTCTGGCAACTCCGGCAGATGATTCCGGAGTGTCCACCAAGTGGTTCTTGTATACCTGGCAGGTGATTTTGGCGTGTCAGGAAGGTGGTTCCGGCTAGTTGAGCAGGTGGATCAGGCGTGCTCGCCAGGGGGTTCAGGCGGCTCTGGCAGGTCGTTTCGGTCTGTTCGGGGAGTGGTTCCGGCATCTCAGGCTCATGGTTCTGGCACGTCTGAGAGGTGGTTCCGGCCGGCCCGACGGGTGTTTCCATGGTGTCCGCCAAGTGGTTCTGGAATAGCTGGCAGGTGATGTTGGCGTGACCAGCAGGTGGTTCCAGCAAGCCCGGCAGGTGATTCCGAAGTGTTCACCAAATGGTTGTGGCATAGCCGGCAGGTGATTTTGGCGTGTCCAGCAGGTGGTTTTTGCGAGTAGAGCAGGTGGGTCTTGCGTGCTTGGCAGGTGCTTCCGGTTTCATTGGCATGTGGTTCCGGCATGTCTGAGAGGTTGTTCCGCCATGCCCGGCAGGTGATTCCGGAGTGTTCCCCAAGTGGTTCTGTCGTAGCCGGCAGGTTATTTTGCATGTCCGGCAATGTTTCCGGCGAGTCGAGCGGGTGGTTCCGGCATGGCCGGGAGGTGGTTCCGGCATGCCCGGCAGGTGATTCCGGAGTGTCCGGCATGTGGTTCTGGCACCTCTGAGAGGTGGTTCCGGCATGCCGGGCAGATGATACCGGAGTCTCCGGCATTTGGTTCTGGCACCTCTGAGAGGTGGTTCCGGAATGCCTGGCATGTGATTCCGGAGTGTCAGCCGAGTGGTTCTGGCGTAGCCGGCAGGTGATTTTGGCGTGTCCAGCAGGTGGTTTTGGCGAGTCGAGCAGGTGGTTCTGGCGTGCTCGACAGGTGCTTCCGGTGTCATTGGCATGTGGTTCCGGCATGTCTGAGAGGTGGTTCCGCCATGCCCGGCATGTGATTCCGGAGTGTCAGCCGAATGGTTCTGGCGTAGCCGGCAGGTGATTTTGCATGTCCGGCAATGGTTCCGGTGAGTCGAGCCGGTGGTTCCGGCATGTCCGGCAGGTGGTTCCGGCATGCCCGGCAGGTGATTCCGGAGTGTCCGGCATGTGGCTCTGGCACCTCTGAGAGGTGCTGCCAACATGCCCGGCAGGTGATACCGGAGTATTCGCCAAGTGGTTCTGGCGTAGCCGGCAAGTGATTTTGCATGTCCGGCAATGGTTCCGGCGAGTCGAGCCGGTGGTTCCGGAATGTCCGGCAGGTGGTTCCGGCATGTCCGGCAGGTGGTTCCGGCATGTCCAGCACGTGGTTCCAGCATGCCCTGCAGGTGATTCCGGAGTGTCCGGCATGTGGTTCTGGCAATTCTGAGAGGTGGTTCCGGCATGCCCGGCAGGTGATACCAGAGTCTCCGGCATTTGGTTCTGGCACCTCTGAGAGGTGGTTCCGGAATGCCTGGCATGTGATTCCGGAGTGTCTGCCGAGTGGTTCTGGCGTAGCCGGCAGTTGATTTTGGCGTGTCCACTAGGTGGTTCTGGGGAGTGGATCAGCTCGTTCTGGCATACTCAGCAGGTGGTACCGGCGTGTCCAGAACATGGTTCTGGCAAGTCTGAGAGGTGGTTCTGGCACGCCCGACAGGTGATTCCGGAGCGTCCGCCAAGTGTTTCTGGCGTACCCGGCAGGTGATTTTGGCATGTCCGACAGGTGTATCTTGCGAGTCGAGCATTTGGCTCAGGCATGCTCAGCAGACACTTCCGGCGTGTCTGGCACGTGGTTCTGGTGTGTCTGAGAGCTGGTTCTGGCATGTCCGGCAGATGATTCCGGAGTGTCCACCAAGTGGTTCTTGTATACCTGGCAGGTGATTTTGGCGTGTCAGGAAGTTGGTTCCGGCTAGTTGAGCAGTTGGATCAGGCGTGCTCGCCAGGGGGTTCAGGCGGGTCTTGCACGTGGTTTCGGTCTGTTCGGGGAGTGGTTCCGGCATCTCAGGCACATGGTTCTGGCACGTCTGAGAGGTGGTTCCGGCCGGCCCGACGGGTGTTTCCATGGTGTCCGCCAAGTGGTTCTGGCATAGCTGGCAGGTGATGTTGGCGTGACCGTCAGGTGGTTCCAGCAAGCCCGGCAGGTGATTCCGAAGAGTTCACCAAATGGTTGTGGCATTGCCGGCAGGTGATTTTGGCGTGTCCAGCAGGTGGTTTTGGCGAGTCGAGCAGGTGGTTCTGGCGTGCTTGGCAGGTGCTTCCGGTGTCATTGGCATGTGGTTCCGGCATGTCTGAGAGGTGGTTCCGGCATGCCCGGCAGGTGGTTCCGGAGAGTCTGCCGAGTGGTTCTGGAGCCAGCCCGGCAGGTGATTCCGAAGAGTTCACCAAATGGTTGTGGCGTAGCCGGCAGGTGATTTTGGCATGTCAGGAAGTTGGTTCCGGCTAGTTGAGCAGGTGGATCAGGCGTGCTCGCCAGGGGGTTCAGGTGGGTCTGGCAGGTGGTTTCGGTCTGTTCGGGTAGTGGTTCCGGCATCTCAGGCACATGTTTCTGGCACGTCTGAGAGGTGGTTACCGCCGGCCGTAGAGGTGTTTCCAGAGTTTCCGCCAAGTGGTTCTGGCGTGGCTGAAAGGTGATGTTGGCGTGACCAGCAGGTGGTTCCAGAGAGCCCGGCAGGTGATTCCGGAGTGTCTGCCGTGTGGTTCTGGCGTAGCTGGCAGGTGATTTTGGCGTGTCCAGCAGGTGGTTCCGGCGAGCTCGGCAGTTGGTACCAGTGTGTCCGGAACATGGTTCTGGCACGTCTGAGAGATGGTTCCGGCATGCCCGGCAGGTGATACCGGAGTCTCCGGCATGTGGTTCTGGCACCTCTGAGAAGTGGTTCCGGCATGCCCGGCAGGTGGTTCCGGAGTGTCTGCCGAGTGGTTCTGGCGTAGTCGGCAGTTGATACTGGCATGTCCACTAGGTGGTTCTGGGGAGTGGACCAGGTGGTTCAGGCAACTCGGCAGGTGGTACCGGCGTGTCCAGAACATGGTTCTGGCAAGTCTGAGGGGTGGTTCCAGCACACCCGACAGGTGATTCCGCAGTGTTCGCCAAGTGCTTCTGGCGTAGCCGGCAGGTCATTTTGCATGTCCGGCGGTGGTTCCTGCGAGTCGAGCCGGTGGTTCCGGCGTTTCCGGCACGTGCTTCTGGCGTGACCGGCACGCGGTTCTGGCACGTCTGAGAGTTGGTTCCGGCATGCCCGACAGGTGATTCCGGAGTGTCCGCCACGTGGTTCTGGCGTACCCGGCAGGTGATTTTGGCGTGTCTGGCAGGTGTTTCTTGCAAGTCGAGCATTTGGCTCTGGCATTCTCAGCAGGTGCTTCCGGCGTGTCTGACACGTGGTTCTGGTGTGTCTGAGAGCTGGTTCTGGCATGTCCGGCAGATGATTCCGGAGTGTCCACCAAGTGGTTGTGGCATACCCGGCAGGTGATTTTAGCGTGTCAGGTAGGTGGTTCCAGCGAGTCGAGTAGGTGGTTCCGGCGTGCTCGGCAGGTGGTTCAGGCGGGTCTGGCAGGTGGTTTCGGTCTGTTCGGGGTGTGGTTCCGGCATCTCAGGCACATGGTTCTGGCATGTCTGATAGGTGGTTCCGGCCGGCCCGACAGGTGTTTCCATGGTGTCCGCCAAGTGGTTCTGGCATAGCTGGCAGGTGATGTTGGCGTGACCGGCAGGTGGTTCCAGCCAGCCCGGCAGGTGATTCCGAAGTGTTCACCAAATGGTTGTGGCGTAGCCAGAAGGTGATTTTGGCGTGTCCAGCAGGTGGTTTTGGCGAGTCGAGCAGGTGGTTCTGGCGTGCTCGGCAGGTGCTTCCGGTGTCATTGGCATGTGGTTCCGGCATGTCTGAGAGGTGGTTCTGCCATGCCCGGCAGGTGATTCCGGAGTGTTCCCCAAGTGGTTCTGGCATAGCCGGCAGGTGATTTTGCATGTCGGGCAATGGTTCCGGCGAGTCGAGCCGGTGGTTCCGGCATGTCCGGCAGGTGGTTCCGGCATGCCCGGCAGGTGATTCCGGAGTGTCCGACATGGGGTTCTGGTACCTCTGAGAGGTGGTTCCGGCATGCCCAGCAGGTGATACCAGAGTGTTCGCCAAGTGGTTCTGGCGTAGCCAGCAGGTGATTTTGCATGTCCGGCAATGGTTCCGGCTAGTCGAGCCGGTGGTTCCGGAATGTCCGGCAGGTGGTTCCGGCATGTCCGGCAGGTGGTTACAGCATGCCCGGCAGGTGATTCCGGAGTGTCCGGCATGTGGTTCTGGCACCTCTGAGAGGTGGTTCCGGAATGCCTGGCCTGTGATTCCGGAGTGTCTGCCTAGTGGTTCTGGCGTAGCCGGCAGTTGATTTTGGCGTGTCCACTAGGTGGTTCTGGGGAGTGGATCAGCTGGTTCCCGCATACTCGGCAGGTGGTACCGGCGTGTCCAGAACATGGTTCTGGCAAGTCTGAGAGGTGGTTCCGTCACACCCGACAGGTGATTCCGGAGCGTCCGCCAAGTGTTTCTGGCGTACCCGGTAGGTGATTTACGTCTGTCTGACAGGTGTATCTTGCCAGTCGAGCAGGTGGCTGAGGCATGCTCAGCAGGTGCTTCCGGCGTCTCTGGCACGTGGTTCTGGTGTGTCTGAGAGCTGGTTCTGGCATCTCCGGCAGATGATTCCGGAGTGTCCACCAAGTGGTTCTTGTATACCTGGCAGGTGATTTTGGCGTGTCAGGAAGTTGGTTCCGGCTAGTTGAGCAGGTGGATCAGGCGTGCTCGCCAGGGGGTTCAGGCGGGTCTGGCAGGTGGTTTTGGTCTGTTCGGGGAGTGGTTCCGGCATCTCAGGCTCATGGTTCTATCACATCTGAGAGGTGGTTCCGGCCGGCCCGACGGGTGTTTCCATGGTGTCCGCCAAGTGGTTCTGGCATAGCTGGCAGGTGATGTTGGCGTGACCGGCAGGTGGTTCCAGCAAGCCCGGCAGGTGATTCCGAAGAGTTCACCAAATGGTTGTGGCATTGCCGGCAGGTGATTTTGGCGTGTCCAGCAGGTGGTTTTGGCGAGTCGAGCAGGTGGTTCTGGCGTGCTTGGCAGGTGCTTCCGGTGTCATTGGCATGTGGTTCCGGCATGTCTGAGAGGTGGTTCCGGCATGCCCGGCAGGTGGTTCCGGAGAGTCTGCCGAGTGGTTCTGGAGCCAGCCCGGCAGGTGATTCCGAAGAGTTCACCAAATGGTTGTGGCGTACCCGGCAGGTGATTTTGGCATGTCAGGAAGTTGGTTCCGGCTAGTTGAGCAGGTGGATCAGGCGTGCTCGCCGGGGGGTTCAGGCGGGTCTGGCAGGTGGTTTCAGTCTGTTCGGGTAGTGGTTCCGGCATCTCAGGCACATGTGTCTGGCACGTCTGAGAGGTGGTTACCGCCGGCCGTAGAGGTGTTTCCAGAGTTTCCGCCAAGTGGTTCTGGCGTGGCTGAAAGGTGATGTTGGCGTGACCAGCAGGTGGTTCCAGAGAGCCCGGCAGGTGATTCCGGAGTGTCTGCCGTGTGGTTCTGGCGTAGCTGGCAGGTGATTTTGGCGTGTCCAGCAGGTGGTTCCGGCGAGCTCGGCAGGTGGTACCAGCGTGTCCGGAACATGGTTCTGGCACGTCTGAGAGATGGTTCCGTCATGCCAGGCAGGTCATTCGGGAGTGTCCGGCATGTGGTTCTGGCACCTCTGAGAGGTGGTTCCTGCATGCCCGGCAGGTGATACCGGAGTCTCCGGCATGTGGTTCTGGCACCTCTGAGAGGTGGTTCCGGCATGCCCGGCAGGTGGTTCCGGAGTGTCTGCCGAGTGGTTCTGTCGTAGTCGGCAGGTGATTCTGGCGTGTCCACTAGGTGGTTCTGGGGAGTGGACCAGGTGGTTCCGGCAACTCGGCAGGTGGTACCGGCGTGACGAGAACATGGTTCTGGCACCTCTGAGAGGTGGTTCCGGCATGCCCGGCAGGTAGTTCCGGAGTGTTCGCCAAGTGGTTATGGCGTAGCCGGCAGGTCATTTTGCATGTCCGGCGGTGGGCCGGCGTGTCGAGCCGGTGGTTCCAGCGTGTCCGGCAGGTGCTTCTGGGGTGACCGGCACGAGGTTCTGGCACGTCTGAGAGTTGGTTCCGGCATGCCCGACAGGTGATTCTGGTTGTCCGCCATGTGGTTCTGGCGTACCCGGCAGGTGATTTTGGCGTGTCTGGCAGGTGTTTCTTGCAAGTCGAGCATTTGGCTCTGGCATTCTCAGCAGGTGCTTCCGGCGTGTCTGACACGTGGTTCTGGTGTGTCTGAGAGCTGGTTCTGGCATGTCCGGCAGATGATTCCGGAGTGTCCACCAAGTGGTTGTGTCATACCCGGCAGGTGATTTTAGCGTGTCAGGTAGGTGGTTCCAGCGAGTCGAGTAGGTGGTTCCGGCGTGCTCGGCAGGTGGTTCAGGCGGGTCTGGCAGGTGGTTTCGGTCTGTTCGGGGTGTGGTTCCGGCATCTCAGGCACATGGTTCTGGCATGTCTGATAGGTGGTTCCGGCCGGCCCAACAGGTGTTTCCATGGTGTCCGCCAAGTGGTTCTGGCATAGCTGGCAGGTGATGTTGGCGTGACCGGCAGGTGGTTCCGAAGTGTTCACCAAATGGTTGTGGCGTAGCCGGAAGGTGATTTTGGCGTGTCCAGCAGGTGGTTTTGGCGAGTCGAGCAGGTGGTTCTGGCGTGCTCGCTAGGTGCTTCCGGTGTCATTGGCATGTGGTTCCGGCATGTCTGAGAGGTGGTTCCGCCATGCCCGGCAGGTGATTCCGGAGTGTTCCCCAAGTGGTTCTGGCAGAGCCGGCAGGTGATTTTGCATGTCCGGCAATGGTTCCGGCGAGTCGAGCCGGTGGTTCCGGCATGTCCGGCAGGTGGTTCCGGCATGCCCGGCAGGTGATTCCGGAGTGTCCGGCATGTGGTTCTGGCACCTCTCAGAGGTGGTTCCGGCATGCCCGGCAGGTGATACCGGAGTGTTCGCCAAGTGGTTCTGGCGTACCCAGCAGGTGATTTTGCATGTCCGGCAATGGTTCCGGCGAGTCGAGCCGGTGGTTCCGGAATGTCCCGAAGGTGGTTCCGGCATGTCCGGCATGTGGTTCCGGCATGTCCAGCATGTGGTTACAGCATGCCCGGCAGGTGATTCCGGAGTGTCCGGCATGTGGTTCTGGCACCTCTGAGAGGTGGTTCCGGCATGCCCGGCAGGTGATACCGGAGTGTCCGGCATTTGGTTCTGGCACCTCTGAGAGGTGGTTCCGGAATGCCTGGCCTTTGATTCCGGAGTGTCTGCCGAGTGGTTCTGGCGTAGCCGGCAGTTGATTTTGGCTTGTCCACTAGGTGGTTCTGGGGAGGGGATCAGCTGCTTCCGGCATACTCGGCAGGTGGTACCGGCGTGTCCAGAACATGGTTCTGGCAAGTCTGAGAGGTGGTTCCGGCACGCCCGACAGGTGATTCCGGAGCGTCCACCAAGTGTTTCTGGCGTACCCGGCAGGTGATTTTCCCCTGTTCGACAGGTGTATCTTGCGAGTCGAGCAGGTGGCTGAGGCATGCTCAGCTGGTGCTTCCGGCGTCTCTGGCACGTGGTTCTGGTGTGTCTGAGAGCTGGTTCTGGCATCTGCGGCAGATGATTCCGGAGTGTCCACCAAGTGGTTCTTGTATACCTGGCAGGTGATTTTGGCGTGTCAGGAAGGTGGTTCCGGCTAGTTGAGCAGGTGGATCAGGCTTGCTCGCCAGGGGTTTCAGGCGGGTCTGGCAGGTGGTTTCGGTCTGTTCGGGGAGTGGTTCCGGCATCTCAGGCTCATGGTTCTGGCACGTCTGAGAGGTGGTTCCGGCCGGCCCGACGGGTGTTTCCATGGTGTCCGCCAAGTGGTTCTGGAATAGCTGGCAGGTGATGTTGGCGTGACCAGCAGGTGGTTCCAGCAAGCCCGGCAGGTGATTCCGAAGAGTTCACCAAATGGTTGTGGCATAGCCGGCAGGTGGTTTTGGCGTGTCCAGCAGGTGGTTTTGGCGAGTGGAGCAGGTGGGTCTGGCGTGCTTGGCAGGTGCTTCCGGTGTCATTGGCATGTGGTTCCGGAATGTCTGAGAGGTGGTTCCGCCATGCCCGGCAGGTGATTCCGGAGTGTTCCCCAAGTGGTTCTGGCGTAGCCGGCAGGTTATTTTGCATGTCCGGCAATGTTTCCGGCGAGTCGAGCCGGTGGTTCAGGCATGGCCGGCAGGTGGTTCCGGCATGCCCGGCAGGTGATTCCGGAGTGTCCGGCATGTGGTTCTGGCACCTCTGAGAGGTGGTTCCGGCATGCCCGGCAGGTGATACCGGAGTCTCCGGCATTTGGTTCTGGCACCTCTGAGAGGTGGTTCCGGAATGCCTGGCATGTGATTCCGGAGTGTCAGCCGAGTGGTTCTGGCGTAGACGGCAGGTGATTTTGCCGTGTGCAGCAGGTGGTTTTGGCGAGTCGAGGAGGTTGTTCTGGCGTGCTCGGCAGGTGCTTCCGGTGTCATTGGCATGTGGTTCCGGCATGTCTGAGAGGTGGTTCCGCCATGCCCGGCATGTGATTCCGGAGTGTCAGCCGAGTGGTTCTGCCGTAACCGGCAGGTGACTTTGCATGTCCGGCAATGGTTCCGGTGAGTCGAGCCGGTGGTTCCGGCATGTCCGGCAGGTGGTTCCGGCATGCCCGGCAGGTGATTCCGGAGTGTCCGGCATGTGGTTCTGGCACCTCTGAGAGGTGCTTCCGGCATGCCCGGCAGTTGGTTACGGATTGTCTGCCAAGTGGTTCTGGAGTAGCCGGCAGGTGATTCTGGCGTATCAAGCAGATGGTTCTGGGGAGTGGATCAGGTGGTTCCGGCATACTCAGCAGGTGGTACCGGCATGTCCCGAACATGGTTCTGGCAAGTCTGAGAGGTGGTTCCGGCAGGCCCGACAGGTGATTCCGGAATGTTCGCCAAGTGGTTCTGGCATAGCCGGCAGGTCATTTTGCATGTCCGGCGGTGGTTCCGGCGAGTCCAGCCGGTGGTTGCGGCGTATCCAGCAGGTGTTTCCGGTCTGTCCAGCAAGTGGTTCTGGCGTGACCGGCACGAGGTTCTGGCACGTCTGAGAGTTGGTTCCGGCATGCCCGACAGGTGATTCCGGAGTGTCCGCCACGTGGTTCTGGCGTACCCGGCAGGTGATATTGGCGTGTCAGGCAGGTGTTTCTTGCAAGTCGAGCATTTGGCTCAGGCATGCTCAGCTGGTGCTTCTGGCGTTTCTGGCACGTGGTTCTGGTGTGTCTGAGAGCTGGTTCCGGCATGTCCGGCAGATGATTCCGGAGTGTCCACCAAGTGGTTGTGGCATACCCGGCAGGTGATTTTAGCGTGTCAGGTAGGTGGTTCCGGCGAGTCGATTAGGCGGTTCCGGCGTGCTCGGCAGGTGGTTCAGGCGGGTCTGGCAGGTGGTTTCGGTCTGTTCGGGGTGTGGTTCCGGCATCTCAGGCACATGGTTCTGGCACGTCTGATAGGTGGTTCCGGACGGCCCGACACGTGTTTCCTTGGTGTCCGCCAAGTGGTTCTGGCATAGCTGTCAGGTGATGTTGGCGTGACCGGCAGGTGGTTCCAGCCAGACTGGCAGGTGATTCCGAAGCGTTCATCAAATGGTTGTGGCGTAGCCGGCAGGTGATTTTGGCGTGTCCAGCAGGTGGATTTGGCGAGTCGAGCAGGTGGTTCTGGCGTGCTCGGCAGGTGCATCTGGTGTCATTGGCATGTGGTTCCGGCATTTCTGAGAGGTGGTTCCGCCATGCCCGGCAGGTGATTCCGGAGTGTTCGCCAAGTGGTTCTGGCGTAGCCGGCAGGTGATTTTGCATGTACGGCAATGGTTCCTGCGAGTCGAACCGGTGGTTCCGTCATGTCCGGCAGGTGGTTCCGGCATGCCCGGCAGGTGATTCCGGAGTGTCCGGCATGGGGTTCTGGCACCTCTGAGAGGTGGTTCCAGCATTCCCGGCAGGTGATACCGGAGTGTTCGCCAAGTGGTTCTGGCGTAGCCGGCTGGTGATTTTGCAAGTCCGGCAATGGTTCCGGCGAGTCGAGCCGGTGGTTCCGGAATGTCCGGCAGGTGGTTCCGGCATGTCCGGCAGGTGGTTCCGGCATGACCAGCACGTGGTTCCAGCATGCCCTGCAGGTGATTCCGGAGTGTCCGGCATGTGGTTCTGGCACCTCTGAGAGGTGGTTCCGGCATGCCCGGCAGGTGTTCCGGAGTGTCCGGCATGTGGTTCTGGCACATCTGAGAGGTGGTTCCGGCATGCCCGGCAGGTGGTTCCGGAGTGTCTGCCGAGTGGTTCTGGCGTAGTCGGCAGGTGATTCTGGCGTGTCCAGCAGGTGGTTCTGGGGAGTGGATCAGGTGGTTCCGGCATACTCGGCAGGTGGTACCGGCGTGTCCGGAACATGGTTCTGGCAAGTCTGAGAGGTGGTTCCGGCATGCCCGACAGGTGATTCCGGAGTGTTCGCCAAGTGGTTCTGGCGTAGCCGGCAGGTCATTTTGCATGTCCGGCGGTGGTTCCGGCGAGTCGAGCCGGTGGTTCCGGCGTGTCCGGCAGGTGGTTCTGGCGTGACCGGCACGAGGTTCTGGCACGTCTGAGAGTTGGTTCCGGCATGCCCGACCGGTGATTCCGGAGTGTCCGCCACGTGGTTCTGGCGTACCCGGCAGGTGATTTTGGCGTTTCTGGCAGGTGTTGCTTGCAAGTCGAGCATTTGGCTCAGGCATGCCCAGCAGGTGCTTCCAGCGTGTCTGGCACGTGGTTCTGATGTGTCTGAGATCTGCTTCTGGCATGTCCGGCAGATGATTCCGGAGTGTCCACCAAGTGGTTGTGGAATACCCGTCAGGTGATTTTAGCGTGTCAGGTAGGTGGTTCGAGCGAGTCGAGTAGGTGGTTCCTGCGTGCTCGGCAGGTGGTTGAGGCGGGTCTGGCAGGTGGTTTCGGTCTGTTCGGGGTGTGGTTCCGGCATCTCAGGCACATGGTTCTGGCACGTCTGATAGGTGGTTCCGGCCGGCCCGACAGGTGATTCCATGGTGTCCGCCAAGTGGTTCTGGCATAGCTGGCAGGTGATGTTGGCGTGACCGGCAGGTGGTTCCAGCCAGCCCGGCAGGTGATTCCGAAGTGTTCACCAAATGGTTGTGGCGTAGCCGGCAGGTGATTTTGGCGTGTCCAGCAGGTGGTTTTGGCGAGTCGAGCCGGTGGTTCTGGCGTTCTCGGCAGGTGCTTCCGGTGTCATTGGCATGTGGTTCCGGCATGTCTGAGAGGTGGTTCCGCCATGCCCGGCAGGTGATTCCGGAGTGTTCCCCAAGTGGTTCTGGCATAGCCGGCAGGTGATTTTGCATGTCCGGCAATGGTTCCGGCGAGTCGAGCCGGTGGTTCCGGCATGTCCGGCAGGTGGTTGCGGCGTGCCCGGCAGGTGATTCCGGAGTGTCCGGCATGTGGTTCTGGCACCTCTGAGAGGTGTTTCCGGCATGCCCGGCAGGTGATACCGGAGTGTTCGCCAAGTGGTTCTGGCATAGCCGGCAGGTGATTTTGCATGTACGGCAATTTGTCAGGCGAGTCGAGCCGTGGTTCCGGAATGTCCAGCAGGTGGTTCCGGCATGTCCGGCAGGTGGTTCCGGCATGTCCAGCACGTGGTTCCAGCATGCCCGGCAGGTGATTCCGGAGTGTCCGGCATGTGGTTCTGGCACCTCTGAGAGGTGGTTCCGGCATGCCCTTCAGGTGATACCGGAGTGTTCGCCAAGTGGTTCTGGCGTAGCCGGCAGGTGATTTTGCATGTCCGGCAATGGTTCCGGCGAGTCGAGCCGGTGGTTCCGGAATGTCCGGCAGGTGGTTCTGGCATGTCCGGCAGGTGGTTCCGGCATGTCCACAACGAGGTTCCAGCATGCCCGGCAGGTGATTCCGCAGTGTCCGGCATGTGGTTCTGGCACCTCAGAGAGGTGGTTCCGGAATGCCTGGCCTGTGATTCCGGAGTGTCTGCCGAGTGGTTCTGGCGTAGCCGGGAGTTGATTTTGGCGTGTCCACTATGTGGTTCTTGGGAGTGGATCAGCTGGTTCCGGCATACTCGGCAGGTGGTACCGGCGTGTCCAGAACATGGTTCTGGCAAGTCTGAGAGGAGGTTCCGGCACGCCCGACAGGTGATTCCGGAGCATCCGCCAAGTGTTTCTGGCGTACCCGGCAGGTGATTTTGGCATGTCCGGCATGTGGTTCCAGAGAGTCGAGCATGTGGTTCCAGCGTGCTCGACAATTGGTTCAGGCAGGTCCGGCAGAGGGTTCCGGTATGTCCGGGAGGTTGTTCTGGCGTGTCCGGTATTGGTTCCGGCACGTCTGACAGGTGGTTCTATCATGCCCAGCAGGTGATTCAGAGAGTCCACCACGTGGTTTTGGCGTAGCCGGCAGGTGATTTTGGCATGTCCGGCAGGTTTTTCAGGCGAGTTGAGCAGGTGCTTCTGGCATGCCCGAAAGCTGCTTCCGGTGTGTCCGGTAGGTGGTTCCGGCGTGTACGGCACGTGGTTCTGGTACGTCTCAGAGGTGGTTGCGCATGCCCAACAGGCGATTCTGGAGAGTCCGCCATGTGGTTCTGGCACGTCTGAGAGGTGGTTCCAGCATGCCCGGCAGGTCATCCCAGAGAGTCCTCCAAGTGGTTCTGTCATAGCCCGCAGGTGTTTTTGGTGAGTCCGGCAGGTGGTTCCGTCGTGCTCGGCAGGTGGTTCAGGCGTGGCCGGCAGGTGGTTCCAGTCTGTCCAGTACGTGTTTCCAGCTTGTGCGGCACGTGGTTCTGGTACGTCTGAGAGGTGGTTATTGCATGCCCGGCAGGTGATTCCGGACTGTCCGCCAGGTGGTTCTCGCATAGCCAGCTGTTGATTTTGGCCTGTCTGGTAGGTGGCTCCGGCGTGCTCGGCAGGTGTTCTGGCATGTCTGGCTGGTGGTTCTGGTCTGTCCAGTAGGTCGTTCCGGCATGTCCGGCACGTGCTTCTGGCACTTCTGAGAAGTGGTTCCGCCATGGCTGGCAGGTGATTCTGCACTGTCCCCCAGGTGGTTCTGGCATAGCCAGCAGTTGATATTGGCCTGTCCGGCATGTGGTTCCGGCGAGTCGAGCAGCTGGCTGTGGCGTGTTCGGCAGGTGGTTCCGGCATGTCTGGCAGGTGGTTCCGTTCTGTCCGATAGTTCGTTCCGGCATGTCCGGCATGTGCTTCTGGCACATGTGAGAGGTGGTTCTGGCATGCCAGGCAGGTGATTCCGGAGTGTCGGGTAAGTGGTTCTGGCGTAGCCGGCAGCTCATTTTGGCGTGTCAGGCATGTGAGTCCTGCGAGTCAAGCAGGTGGTTCTGGTGTGCTCGGCAGGTGGTCCAGGCGTGCCCGGCAGGTGGTTCCGGTCTTACGGGGAGGGGGATCCGGCGTGTCCGGCATGTTTTTCCGGCACGTCTGAGAGGTGGTTCTATGATGCCCGGCAGGTGATTGCAGAGAGTCCAGCAAGTGGTTTTGGCGTAGCCGGCAGGTGATTTTGGCATGTCCGGCAGATGGTTCAGACGAGTTGAGCAGGTGGTTCCGGAGTGCTCGGCAGGTGCTTCCGGAGTTCTCGCCAAGTGGTTCTGGCGTAGCCGTCAGGTGATTTCACATGTCCGGCGATGTTTCCGGCGTGTCGAGCCGGTCGTTCCGGCGTGTCCGACAGGTGTTTGCCGTGTGTCAGGCAGGTGGTTCTGGGGTGTCCGGCACGAGGTTCTGCCACGACTGACATGTTGTGCCGGCATGCCCTTCACGTGATTGCAGCTTGTCCCGCAAGTGGTTCTGGTGTAGCCGGCAGGTGATTTTTGCGTGTCCAGCAGTTGGGACTGGTGAGTCAAGCAAGTGGCTCCGGCCAGTGTTTCCTGTGGTTCCGGTCTGTCCGGGAGATGGTTCCGGCCTGTCCAGCACGTGCTTCTGGCACTTCTGAGAGGTTGTGCTGGCATGCACGGCAGGGGATTCCGGAGTGTCCGCCAATTGGTTCTGGCATAGCCGGCAGGTGATTTTGCCAAGTCCAGCATGTGGTTCCAGGGAGTCGAGCATGTGGTTCCGGCGTGCTCGACAGTTGGCTCAGGCAGGTCTGGCAGGTGGTTCCGGCGTGTCCGGCACGTGGTTCCGGCACGTCTGAGAGGTGGTTCTATCATGCCCGGCAGGTGATTCCAGAGAGTCCACCAAGTGGTTTTGGCGTAGCCGGCAGGTGATTTTGGCGTGTCCCGCAGGTGGTTGAGGCGACTTGAGCAGGTGGTTCCGACGTGCTCGGCAGGTGCTTCCGGCGTCTCCGGCACGTGTTTCTGGCACATCTGACATGTGGTTCCGGCATGCCCAAAAGGTGATTCCGGTGTGTCCAGCAGGTGGTTCCGTCGAGTCGAGCAGCTGGCTTTGGTGTGTTCGGCAGGTGGTTCCGGCATGTCTGGCAGGTAGTTCCGTTCTGTCCGATAGGTCGTTCCGGCATGTCCAGCACGTGCTCCTGGCACGTCTGAGAGGTGGTTCCGGCATGCCAGGCAGGTGATTCCGTAGTGTCCGCCAGGTGGATCTGGCGTACCCGGCAGGTGATTGTGGCGTGTCCACTAGGTGGTTCTGGGGAGTGGATCAGCTGGTTCTGGCATACTCGGCAGGTGGTACCGGCATGACCAGAACATGGTTCTGGCAAGTCTGAGAGGTGGTTCCGGCATGCCCGACAGGTGATTCCGGAGTGTCCGCCAAGTGTTTCTGGCGTACCCAGCAGGTGATTTTGGCATGTCTGACAGGTGTTTCTTGCGAGTCGAGCAGGTGGGTCAGGCATGCTCAGCTGGTGCTTCCGGCGTCTCTGGCAAGTGGTTCTGGTGTGTCTGAGAGCTGGTTCTGGCATGTCCGGCAGATGATTCCGGAGTGTCCACCAAGTGGTTCTGGTATACCTGGCAGGTGATTTTGGCATGTCAGGAAGGTGGTTCCGGCTAGTTGAGCAGGTGGATCAGGCGTGCTCGCCAGGGGGTTCAGGCGGGTCTGGCAGGTCGTTTCGGTCTGTTTGGGGAGTGGTTCCGGCATCTCAGGCACATGGTTCTGGCACGTCTGAGAGGTGGTTCCGGCCGGACCGACAGGTGTTTCCGGAGTGTCCGCCAAGTGGTTCTGGCGTAGCTGACAGGTGATGTAGGCGTGACCGGCACGTGGTGCCAGCAAGCCCGGCAGGTGATTCCGGAGTGTCTGCCGAGGTGTTCTGACGTAGCCGGCAGGTGATTTTGGCGTGTCCAGCAGGTGGTTCCGGCGAGCTCGGCAGGTGGTACCGGCGTGTCCGGAACATGGTTCTGGCATGTCTGAGAGAGGGTTCCGGCATTCCCGACAGGTGATTCCGGAGTGTCCGGCATGTGGTTCTGGCACCTCTGAGAGGTGATTCCGGCATGCACGGCAGGTGGTTTCGGAGTTTCTGCCGAGTCGTTCTGGCGTAGCCGGCAGGTGATTCTGGCGTGTCCAGCAGGTGGTTCTGGGGAGTGGATCAGGTGGTTCTGGCATACTCGGCAGGTGGTACCGGCGTGTCCAGAACAGGGTTCTGGCAAGTCTGAGAGGTGGTTCCGGCATACCCGGCAGGTGATTTTGGTGTGTCAGGTAGGTGGTTACTTCGAGTCGATTAGGTGGTTCCTGCGTGCTCGGCAGGTGGTTCAGGCGGGTCTGGCAGGTGGTTTCTGGCTGTTCGGGGTGTGGTTCTGGCATCTCAGGCACATGGTTCTGGCGCGTCTGATAGGTGGTTCCGGCCGGCCCGACAGGTGTTTCCATGGGGTCCGCCAAGTGGTTCTGGCATAGCTGGCAGGTGATGTTGGCGTGACCGGCAGGTGGTTCCAGCCAGTCCGGCAGGCGATTCCGAAGTGTTCACCAAATGGTTGTGGCATAGCCGGCAGGTGATTTTGGCGTATCCAGCAGGTGGTTTTGGCGAGTCGAGCAGGTGGTTCTGGTGTGCTCGGCAGGTGTTTCCAGTGTCATTGGCATGTGGTTCCGGCATGTCTGAGAGGTGGTTCCGCCATGCCCGGCAGGTGATTCTGGAGTGTTCGCCAAGTGGTTCTGGCGTAGCCGGCAGGTGAGTTTTCATGTCCGGCAATGGTTCCGGCGAGTCGGGACGGTGGTTCCGGCGTGTCCGGCAGGTGGTTCCGGCATGTCCAGCAGGTGGTTCCGGCGCGCTCGGCAGGTGCTTCCGGTCTCTAAGGCACGTGGTTGTGTCACCTCTGAGAGATGGTTCCGGCATGCCCGGCAGGTGATTCCGGAGAGTCCGGCATGTGGTTCTGGCACCTCTGAGATGTGGTTCCGGCATGTCCGGCAGGTGGTTCTGGCATGCCCGGCAGGTGATTCCGGAGTGTCCGGCATGTGGTTCTGGCACCTCTGAGAGGTGGTTCCGGCATGCCTGGCAGGTGATACCGGAGTGTCCGGCATTTGGTTCTGGCACCTCTGAGAGGTGGTTCCGGAATGCCTAGCATGTGCTTCCGGAGTGTCTGCCGAGTGGTTCTGGCGTAGCCGGCAGTTGATTTTGGCGTGTCCACTAGGTGGTTCTGGGGAGTGGATCAGCTGGTTCCGGCATACTCGGCAGGTGGTACCGGCGTGTCCAGAACATGGTTCTGGCAAGTCTGAGAGGTGGTTCCGGCACGCCCGACAGTTGATTCTGGAGCGTCCGCCAAGTGTTTCTGGCGTACCCGGCAGGTGATTTTGGCATGTCCGACAGGTGTTTCTTGCGAGTCGAGCAGGTGGCTCAGGAATGCTCAGCTGGTGCTTCCGGTGTCTCTGGCACGTGGTTCTGGTGTGTCTGAGAGCTGGTTCTGGCATGTCCGGCAGATGATTCCGGACTGTCCACCAAGTGGTTCTGGGATACCTGGCTGGTGCTTTTGGCGTGTTAGGAAGGTGGTTCCGGCTAGTTGAGCAGGTGGATCAGGCGTGCTCACCAGGGGGTTCAGGCGGGTCTGGCAGGTGGTTTCGGTCTGTTCGGGGAGTCGTTCTGGCATCTCAGGCACATGGTTCTGGCACGTCTGAGAGGTGGTTCCGGCCGGCCGGAGAGATGTTTCCGGAGTGTCCGCCAAGTGGTTCTGGCGTAGCTGAAAGGTGATGTTGGCGTGACCGGCAGGTGGTTCCAGCCAGCCCAGCAGGTGATTCCGGAGTGTCTGCCGAGTGGTTGTGGAGCCAGCCCTGCAGGTGATTCCGAAGAGTTCACCAAATGGTTGTGGCGTAGCCGGCAGGTTATTTTGGCGTGTCAGGAAGTTGGTTCCGGCTACTTGAGCAGGTGGATCAGGCGTGCTCGCCAGGGGGTTCAGGCGGGTCTGGCAGGTGGTTTCGGTCTGTTCGGGGAGTGGTTCCTGCATCTCAGGCACATGGTTCTGGCACGTCTGAGAGGTGGTTGCGGCAGGCCTGACAGGTGTTTCCATGGTGTCCGCCAAGTGGTTCTGGCATAGCTGGCAGGTGATGTTGGCGTGACCGGCAGGTGGTTCAAGCAAGCCCGGCAGGTGATTCCGAAGAGTTCACCATATGGTTGTGGCGTAGCCGGCAGGTGATTTTGGCGGGTCCAGCAGGTGGTTTTGGCGAGTCGAGCAGGTGGTTCTGGCGTGCTCGGCAGGTGCTTCCGGTGTCATTGGCATGTGGTTCCGGCATGTCTGAGAGGTGGTCCCGGCATGCCCGGCAGGTGATTCCGGAGTGTCCGGCATGTGGTTCTGGCACCTCTGAGAGGTGGTTCCGGCATGCCCGGCAGGTGATACCGGAGTGTCCGGCATTTGGTTCTGGCACCTCTGAGAGGTGGTTCCGGAATGCCTGGCATGTGATTCCGGAGTGTCTGCCGAGTGGTTCTGGCGTAGCCGGCAGTTGATTTTGGCGTGTCCACTAGGTGGTTCTGGGGAGTGGATCAGCTGGTTCCGGCATACTCGGCAGGTGGTACCGGCGTGTCCAGAACATGGTTCTGGCAAGTCTGAGAGGTGGTTCCGGCATGCCCGACAGGTGATTCCGGAGTGTCTGCCGAGTGGTTCTGGAGCCAGCCCGGCAGGTGATTCCGAAGAGTTCACCAAATGGTTGTGGCGTAGACGGCAGGTTATTTTGGCGTGTCAGGAAGGTGGTTCCGGCTAGTTGAGCAGGTGGATCAGGCGTGCTCGCCAGGGGGTTCAGGCGGTTCTGGCAGGTGGTTTCGGTCTGTTCGGGGAGTGGTTCCGGCATCTCAGGCACATGGTTCTGGCACGTCTGAGAGGTGGTTACGGCCGGCCGGAGAGGTGTTTCCGGAGTGTCCGCCAAGTGGTTCTGGCGTAGCTTAAAGGTGATGTTGGCGTGACCGGCAGGTGGTTCCAGCCAGCCAGGCAGGTGATTCCGGAGTGTCTGCCGTGTGGTTCTGGCGTAGCTGGCAGGTGATTTTGGCGTGTCAAGCAGGTGGTTCCGGCGAGCTCGGCAGGTGGTACCAGCGTGTCCGGAACATGGTTCTGGCACGTCTGAGAGATGGTTCCGTCATGCCCGGCAGGTGATTCCGGAGTGTCCGGCATGTGGTTCTGGCCCCTCTGAGAGGTGGTTCCGGCATGCCCGGCAGGTGGTTCCGGAGTGTCTGCTGAGTGGTTCTGGCGTAGTCGGCAGGTGATTCTGGCGTGTCCAGCATGTGGTTCTGGGGAGTGGATCAGGTGGTTCCGGCATACTCGGCAGGTGGTACCGGCGTGTCCGGAACATGCTTCTGGCAAGTCTGAGAGGTGGTTCCGGCATGCCCGACAGGTGATTCCGGAGTGTTCGCCAAGCGGTTCCGGCGTAGCCGGCAGGTGATTTTGGCGTGTCCAGCAGGTGGTTTTGGCGAGTCGAGCAGGTGCTTCTGGCGTGCTCGGCGGGTGCTTCCGCTGTCATTGGCATGTGGTTCCGGCATGCCTGAGAGGTGGTTCCGCCATGCCCGGCAGGTGATTCCGGAGTGTTCGCCAAGTGGTTCTGGCGTAGCCGCCAGGTGATTTTGCATGTCCGGCAATGGTTCCGGCGAGTCGAGCCGGTGGTTCCGGAATGTCTGGCAGGTGGTTCTGGCATGCCCGGCAGGTGATACCGGAGTGTTCGCCAAGTGGTTCTGGCATAGCCGGCAGGTGATTTTGCATGTACAGCAATGGTTCAGGCGAGTCGAGCCGGTGGTTCCGGAATGTCCGGCAGTTGGTTCCGGCATATCCGGCAGGTGTTTCCGGCATGTCCAGCACGTGGTTCCAGCATGCCCGGCAGGTGATTCCGGAGTGTCCGGCATGTGGTTCTGGCACCTCTGAGAGGTGGTTCCGGCATGCCCGGCAGGTGATACCGGAGTGTCCGGCATTTGGTTCTGGCACCTCTGAGAGGTGGTTCCGGCATGCCCGTCAGGTGATACCGGAGTGTTCGCCAAGTGGTTCTGGCGTAGCCGGCAGGTGATTTTGCATGTCCGGCAATGGTTCCGGCGAGTCGAGCCGGTGGTTCCGGAATGTCCGGCAGGTGGTTCTGGCATGTCCGGCAGGTGGTTCCGGCGTGTCCGGCAGGTGTTTCCCGTCTGTCCGGCACGTGGTTCTGGCGTGTCCGGCACGAGGTTCTGGCATGTCTGAGAGTTGGTTCCGGCATGCCCGACAGGTGATTCCGGAGTGTGCGCCACGTGGTTCTGGCGTACCCGGCAGGTGATTTTGGCCTGTCTGGCAGGTGTTCCTTGCAAGTCGAGCATTGGCTCAGGCATGATCAGCAGGTGCTTCCGGCCTGTCCGGCCCGTGGTTCTGGTGTGTCTGAGAGCTGGTTCTGGCATGTCCGGCAGATGATTTCGGAGTGTCCACCAAGTGGTTGTGGCATACCCGGCAGGTGATTTTAGCGTGTCAGGTAGGTGTTTCCGGCGAGTCGAGTAGGTGGTTCCGGCGTGCTCGGCAGGTGGTTCAGGCGGGTCTGGCAGGTGGTTTCGGTCTGTTTGGGGTGTGGTTCCGGCATCTCAGGCACATGGTTGTGGCACGTCTGATAGGTGGTTCCGGCCGGCCCGACAGGTGTTTCCATGGTGTCCACCAAGTGGTTCTGGCATAGCTGGCAGGTGATGTTGGCATGACCGGCAGGTGGTTCCAGCCAGCCTGGCAGGTGATTCCGGAGTGTCTGCCGAGTGGTTGTGGAGCCAGCCCTGCAGGTGATTCCGAAGAGTTCACCAAATGGTTGTGGCGTAGCCGGCAGGTTATTTTGGCGTGTCAGGAAGTTGGTTCCGGCTAGTTGAGCAGGTGGATCAGGCGTGCTCGCCAGGGGGTTCAGGCGGGTCTGGCAGGTGGTTTCGGTCTGTTCGGGGAGTGGTTCCGGCATCTCAGGCACATGGATCTGGCACGTCTGAGAGGTGGTTGCGGCAGGCCTGACAGGTGTTTCCATGGTGTCCGCCAAGTGGTTCTGGCATAGCTGGCAGGTGATGTTGGCGTGACCGGCAGGTGGTTCAAGCAAGCCCGGCAGGTGATTCCGAAGAGTTCACCATATGGTTGTGGCGTAGCCGGCAGGTGAATTTGGCGGGTCCAGCAGGTGGTTTTGGCGAGTCGAGCAGGTGGTTCTGGCGTGCTCGGCAGGTGCTTCCGGTGTCATTGGCATGTGGTTCCGGCATGTCTGAGAGGTGGTCCCGGCATGCCCGGCAGGTGATTCCGGAGTGTCCGGCATGTGGTTCTGGCACCTCTGAGAGGTGGTTCCGGCATGCCCGGCAGGTGATACCGGAGTGTCCGGCATTTGGTTCTGGCACCTCTGAGAGGTGGTTCCGGAATGCCTGGCATGTGATTCCGGAGTGTCTGCCGAGTGGTTCTGGCGTAGCCGGCAGTTGATTTTGGCGTGTCCACTAGGTGGTTCTGGGGAGTGGATCAGCTGGTTCCGGCATACTCGGCAGGTGGTACCGGCGTGTCCAGAACATGGTTCTGGCACGTCTGATAGGTGGTTCCGGCCGGCCCGACATGTGTTTCCATGGTGTCCGCCAAGTGGTTATGGCATAGCTGGCAGGTGATGTTGGCGTGACCGGCAGGTGGTTCCAGCCAGCCCGGCAGGTGATTCCGAAGTGTTCACCAAATGGTTGTGGCCTAGCCGGCAGGTGATTTTGGCGTGTCCAGCAGGTGGTTTTGGCGAGTCGAGCAGGTGGTTCTGGCGTGCTCGGCAGGTGCTTCCGGTGTCATTGGCATGTGGTTCCGGCATGTCTGAGAGGTGGTTCCGCCATGCCCGGCAGGTGATTCCGGAGTGTTCCCCAAGTGGTTCTGGCATAGCCGGCAGGTGATTTTGCATGTCCGGCAATGGTTCCGGCGAGTCGAGCCGGTGGTTCCGGCATGTCCGGCAGGTGGTTCCGGCATGCCCGGCAGGTGATTCCGGAGTGTCCGGCATGTGGTTCTGGCACCTCTGAGAGGTGGTTCCGGCATGCCCGGCAGGTGATACCGGAGTGTTCGCCAAGTGGTTCTGGCATAGCCGGCAGGTGATTTTGCATGTACGGCAATTTGTCAGGCGAGTCGAGCCGTGGTTCCGGAATGTCCAGCAGGTGGTTCCGGCATGTCCGGCAGGTGGTTCCGGCATGTCCAGCACGTGGTTCCAGCATGCCCGGCAGGTGATTCCGGAGTGTCCGGCATGTGGTTCTGGCACCTCTGAGAGGTGGTTCCGGCATGCCCGTCAGGTGATACCGGAGTGTTCGCCAAGTGGTTCTGGCGTAGCCGGCAGGTGATTTTGCATGTCCGGCAATGGTTCCGGCGAGTCGAGCCGGTGGTTCCGGAATGTCCGGCAGGTGGTTCTGGCATGTCCGGCAGGTGGTTCCGGCGTGTCCGGCAGGTGTTTCCCGTCTGTCCGGCACGTGGTTCTGGCGTGTCCGGCACGAGGTTCTGGCATGTCTGAGAGTTGGTTCCGGCATGCCCGACAGGTGATTCCGGAGTGTGCGCCACGTGGTTCTGGCGTACCCGGCAGGTGATTTTGGCCTGTCTGGCAGGTGTTCCTTGCAAGTCGAGCATTGGCTCAGGCATGATCAGCAGGTGCTTCCGGCCTGTCCGGCCCGTGGTTCTGGTGTGTCTGAGAGCTGGTTCTGGCATGTCCGGCAGATGATTTCGGAGTGTCCACCAAGTGGTTGTGGCATACCCGGCAGGTGATTTTAGCGTGTCAGGTAGGTGTTTCCGGCGAGTCGAGTAGGTGGTTCCGGCGTGCTCGGCAGGTGGTTCAGGCGGGTCTGGCAGGTGGTTTCGGTCTGTTTGGGGTGTGGTTCCGGCATCTCAGGCACATGGTTGTGGCACGTCTGATAGGTGGTTCCGGCCGGCCCGACAGGTGTTTCCATGGTGTCCACCAAGTGGTTCTGGCATAGCTGGCAGGTGATGTTGGCATGACCGGCAGGTGGTTCCAGCCAGCCTGGCAGGTGATTCCGGAGTGTCTGCCGAGTGGTTGTGGAGCCAGCCCTGCAGGTGATTCCGAAGAGTTCACCAAATGGTTGTGGCGTAGCCGGCAGGTTATTTTGGCGTGTCAGGAAGTTGGTTCCGGCTAGTTGAGCAGGTGGATCAGGCGTGCTCGCCAGGGGGTTCAGGCGGGTCTGGCAGGTGGTTTCGGTCTGTTCGGGGAGTGGTTCCGGCATCTCAGGCACATGGATCTGGCACGTCTGAGAGGTGGTTGCGGCAGGCCTGACAGGTGTTTCCATGGTGTCCGCCAAGTGGTTCTGGCATAGCTGGCAGGTGATGTTGGCGTGACCGGCAGGTGGTTCAAGCAAGCCCGGCAGGTGATTCCGAAGAGTTCACCATATGGTTGTGGCGTAGCCGGCAGGTGAATTTGGCGGGTCCAGCAGGTGGTTTTGGCGAGTCGAGCAGGTGGTTCTGGCGTGCTCGGCAGGTGCTTCCGGTGTCATTGGCATGTGGTTCCGGCATGTCTGAGAGGTGGTCCCGGCATGCCCGGCAGGTGATTCCGGAGTGTCCGGCATGTGGTTCTGGCACCTCTGAGAGGTGGTTCCGGCATGCCCGGCAGGTGATACCGGAGTGTCCGGCATTTGGTTCTGGCACCTCTGAGAGGTGGTTCCGGAATGCCTGGCATGTGATTCCGGAGTGTCTGCCGAGTGGTTCTGGCGTAGCCGGCAGTTGATTTTGGCGTGTCCACTAGGTGGTTCTGGGGAGTGGATCAGCTGGTTCCGGCATACTCGGCAGGTGGTACCGGCGTGTCCAGAACATGGTTCTGGCACGTCTGATAGGTGGTTCCGGCCGGCCCGACATGTGTTTCCATGGTGTCCGCCAAGTGGTTATGGCATAGCTGGCAGGTGATGTTGGCGTGACCGGCAGGTGGTTCCAGCCAGCCCGGCAGGTGATTCCGAAGTGTTCACCAAATGGTTGTGGCCTAGCCGGCAGGTGATTTTGGCGTGTCCAGCAGGTGGTTTTGGCGAGTCGAGCAGGTGGTTCTGGCGTGCTCGGCAGGTGCTTCCGGTGTCATTGGCATGTGGTTCCGGCATGTCTGAGAGGTGGTTCCGCCATGCCCGGCAGGTGATTCCGGAGTGTTCCCCAAGTGGTTCTGGCATAGCCGGCAGGTGATTTTGCATGTCCGGCAATGGTTCCGGCGAGTCGAGCCGGTGGTTCCGGCATGTCCGGCAGGTGGTTCCGGCATGCCCGGCAGGTGATTCCGGAGTGTCCGGCATGGGGTTCTGGCACCTCTGAGAGGTGGTTCCGGCATGCCCGGCAGGTGATACCGGAGTGTTCGCCAAGTGGTTCTGGCATAGCCGGCAGGTGATTTTGCATGTACGGCAATTTGTCAGGCGAGTCGAGCCGTGGTTCCGGAATGTCCAGCAGGTGGTTCCGGCATGTCCGGCAGGTGGTTCCGGCATGTCCAGCACGTGGTTCCAGCATGCCCGGCAGGTGATTCCGGAGTGTCCGGCATGTGGTTCTGGCACCTCTGAGAGGTGGTTCCGGCATGCCCTTCAGGTGATACCGGAGTGTTCGCCAAGTGGTTCTGGCGTAGCCGGCAGGTGATTTTGCATGTCCGGCAATGGTTCCGGCGAGTCGAGCCGGTGGTTCCGGAATGTCCGGCAGGTGGTTCTGGCATGTCCGGCAGGTGATACCGGAGTGTTCGCCAAGTGGTTCTGGCATAGCCGGCAGGTGATTTTGCATGTACAGCAATGGTTCAGGCGAGTCGAGCCGGTGGTTCCGGAATGTCCGGCAGTTGGTTCCGGCATATCCGGCAGGTGTTTCCGGCATGTCCAGCACGTGGTTCCAGCATGCCCGGCAGGTGATTCCGGAGTGTCCGGCATGTGGTTCTGGCACCTCTGAGAGGTGGTTCCGGCATGCCCGGCAGGTGATACCGGAGTGTCCGGCATTTGGTTCTGGCACCTCTGAGAGGTGGTTCCGGCATGCCCGTCAGGTGATACCGGAGTGTTCGCCAAGTGGTTCTGGCGTAGCCGGCAGGTGATTTTGCATGTCCGGCAATGGTTCCGGCGAGTCGAGCCGGTGGTTCCGGAATGTCCGGCAGGTGGTTCTGGCATGTCCGGCAGGTGGTTCCGGCGTGTCCGGCAGGTGTTTCCCGTCTGTCCGGCACGTGGTTCTGGCGTGTCCGGCACGAGGTTCTGGCATGTCTGAGAGTTGGTTCCGGCATGCCCGACAGGTGATTCCGGAGTGTGCGCCACGTGGTTCTGGCGTACCCGGCAGGTGATTTTGGCCTGTCTGGCAGGTGTTCCTTGCAAGTCGAGCATTGGCTCAGGCATGATCAGCAGGTGCTTCCGGCCTGTCCGGCCCGTGGTTCTGGTGTGTCTGAGAGCTGGTTCTGGCATGTCCGGCAGATGATTTCGGAGTGTCCACCAAGTGGTTGTGGCATACCCGGCAGGTGATTTTAGCGTGTCAGGTAGGTGTTTCCGGCGAGTCGAGTAGGTGGTTCCGGCGTGCTCGGCAGGTGGTTCAGGCGGGTCTGGCAGGTGGTTTCGGTCTGTTTGGGGTGTGGTTCCGGCATCTCAGGCACATGGTTGTGGCACGTCTGATAGGTGGTTCCGGCCGGCCCGACAGGTGTTTCCATGGTGTCCACCAAGTGGTTCTGGCATAGCTGGCAGGTGATGTTGGCATGACCGGCAGGTGGTTCCAGCCAGCCTGGCAGGTGATTCCGGAGTGTCTGCCGAGTGGTTGTGGAGCCAGCCCTGCAGGTGATTCCGAAGAGTTCACCAAATGGTTGTGGCGTAGCCGGCAGGTTATTTTGGCGTGTCAGGAAGTTGGTTCCGGCTAGTTGAGCAGGTGGATCAGGCGTGCTCGCCAGGGGGTTCAGGCGGGTCTGGCAGGTGGTTTCGGTCTGTTCGGGGAGTGGTTCCGGCATCTCAGGCACATGGATCTGGCACGTCTGAGAGGTGGTTGCGGCAGGCCTGACAGGTGTTTCCATGGTGTCCGCCAAGTGGTTCTGGCATAGCTGGCAGGTGATGTTGGCGTGACCGGCAGGTGGTTCAAGCAAGCCCGGCAGGTGATTCCGAAGAGTTCACCATATGGTTGTGGCGTAGCCGGCAGGTGAATTTGGCGGGTCCAGCAGGTGGTTTTGGCGAGTCGAGCAGGTGGTTCTGGCGTGCTCGGCAGGTGCTTCCGGTGTCATTGGCATGTGGTTCCGGCATGTCTGAGAGGTGGTCCCGGCATGCCCGGCAGGTGATTCCGGAGTGTCCGGCATGTGGTTCTGGCACCTCTGAGAGGTGGTTCCGGCATGCCCGGCAGGTGATACCGGAGTGTCCGGCATTTGGTTCTGGCACCTCTGAGAGGTGGTTCCGGAATGCCTGGCATGTGATTCCGGAGTGTCTGCCGAGTGGTTCTGGCGTAGCCGGCAGTTGATTTTGGCGTGTCCACTAGGTGGTTCTGGGGAGTGGATCAGCTGGTTCCGGCATACTCGGCAGGTGGTACCGGCGTGTCCAGAACATGGTTCTGGCACGTCTGATAGGTGGTTCCGGCCGGCCCGACATGTGTTTCCATGGTGTCCGCCAAGTGGTTATGGCATAGCTGGCAGGTGATGTTGGCGTGACCGGCAGGTGGTTCCAGCCAGCCCGGCAGGTGATTCCGAAGTGTTCACCAAATGGTTGTGGCCTAGCCGGCAGGTGATTTTGGCGTGTCCAGCAGGTGGTTTTGGCGAGTCGAGCAGGTGGTTCTGGCGTGCTCGGCAGGTGCTTCCGGTGTCATTGGCATGTGGTTCCGGCATGTCTGAGAGGTGGTTCCGCCATGCCCGGCAGGTGATTCCGGAGTGTTCCCCAAGTGGTTCTGGCATAGCCGGCAGGTGATTTTGCATGTCCGGCAATGGTTCCGGCGAGTCGAGCCGGTGGTTCCGGCATGTCCGGCAGGTGGTTCCGGCATGCCCGGCAGGTGATTCCGGAGTGTCCGGCATGGGGTTCTGGCACCTCTGAGAGGTGGTTCCGGCATGCCCGGCAGGTGATACCGGAGTGTTCGCCAAGTGGTTCTGGCATAGCCGGCAGGTGATTTTGCATGTACGGCAATTTGTCAGGCGAGTCGAGCCGTGGTTCCGGAATGTCCAGCAGGTGGTTCCGGCATGTCCGGCAGGTGGTTCCGGCATGTCCAGCACGTGGTTCCAGCATGCCCGGCAGGTGATTCCGGAGTGTCCGGCATGTGGTTCTGGCACCTCTGAGAGGTGGTTCCGGCATGCCCTTCAGGTGATACCGGAGTGTTCGCCAAGTGGTTCTGGCGTAGCCGGCAGGTGATTTTGCATGTCCGGCAATGGTTCCGGCGAGTCGAGCCGGTGGTTCCGGAATGTCCGGCAGGTGGTTCTGGCATGTCCGGCAGGTGATACCGGAGTGTTCGCCAAGTGGTTCTGGCATAGCCGGCAGGTGATTTTGCATGTACAGCAATGGTTCAGGCGAGTCGAGCCGGTGGTTCCGGAATGTCCGGCAGTTGGTTCCGGCATATCCGGCAGGTGTTTCCGGCATGTCCAGCACGTGGTTCCAGCATGCCCGGCAGGTGATTCCGGAGTGTCCGGCATGTGGTTCTGGCACCTCTGAGAGGTGGTTCCGGCATGCCCGGCAGGTGATACCGGAGTGTCCGGCATTTGGTTCTGGCACCTCTGAGAGGTGGTTCCGGCATGCCCGTCAGGTGATACCGGAGTGTTCGCCAAGTGGTTCTGGCGTAGCCGGCAGGTGATTTTGCATGTCCGGCAATGGTTCCGGCGAGTCGAGCCGGTGGTTCCGGAATGTCCGGCAGGTGGTTCTGGCATGTCCGGCAGGTGGTTCCGGCGTGTCCGGCAGGTGTTTCCCGTCTGTCCGGCACGTGGTTCTGGCGTGTCCGGCACGAGGTTCTGGCATGTCTGAGAGTTGGTTCCGGCATGCCCGACAGGTGATTCCGGAGTGTGCGCCACGTGGTTCTGGCGTACCCGGCAGGTGATTTTGGCCTGTCTGGCAGGTGTTCCTTGCAAGTCGAGCATTGGCTCAGGCATGATCAGCAGGTGCTTCCGGCCTGTCCGGCCCGTGGTTCTGGTGTGTCTGAGAGCTGGTTCTGGCATGTCCGGCAGATGATTTCGGAGTGTCCACCAAGTGGTTGTGGCATACCCGGCAGGTGATTTTAGCGTGTCAGGTAGGTGTTTCCGGCGAGTCGAGTAGGTGGTTCCGGCGTGCTCGGCAGGTGGTTCAGGCGGGTCTGGCAGGTGGTTTCGGTCTGTTTGGGGTGTGGTTCCGGCATCTCAGGCACATGGTTGTGGCACGTCTGATAGGTGGTTCCGGCCGGCCCGACAGGTGTTTCCATGGTGTCCACCAAGTGGTTCTGGCATAGCTGGCAGGTGATGTTGGCATGACCGGCAGGTGGTTCCAGCCAGCCTGGCAGGTGATTCCGGAGTGTCTGCCGAGTGGTTGTGGAGCCAGCCCTGCAGGTGATTCCGAAGAGTTCACCAAATGGTTGTGGCGTAGCCGGCAGGTTATTTTGGCGTGTCAGGAAGTTGGTTCCGGCTAGTTGAGCAGGTGGATCAGGCGTGCTCGCCAGGGGGTTCAGGCGGGTCTGGCAGGTGGTTTCGGTCTGTTCGGGGAGTGGTTCCGGCATCTCAGGCACATGGATCTGGCACGTCTGAGAGGTGGTTGCGGCAGGCCTGACAGGTGTTTCCATGGTGTCCGCCAAGTGGTTCTGGCATAGCTGGCAGGTGATGTTGGCGTGACCGGCAGGTGGTTCAAGCAAGCCCGGCAGGTGATTCCGAAGAGTTCACCATATGGTTGTGGCGTAGCCGGCAGGTGAATTTGGCGGGTCCAGCAGGTGGTTTTGGCGAGTCGAGCAGGTGGTTCTGGCGTGCTCGGCAGGTGCTTCCGGTGTCATTGGCATGTGGTTCCGGCATGTCTGAGAGGTGGTCCCGGCATGCCCGGCAGGTGATTCCGGAGTGTCCGGCATGTGGTTCTGGCACCTCTGAGAGGTGGTTCCGGCATGCCCGGCAGGTGATACCGGAGTGTCCGGCATTTGGTTCTGGCACCTCTGAGAGGTGGTTCCGGAATGCCTGGCATGTGATTCCGGAGTGTCTGCCGAGTGGTTCTGGCGTAGCCGGCAGTTGATTTTGGCGTGTCCACTAGGTGGTTCTGGGGAGTGGATCAGCTGGTTCCGGCATACTCGGCAGGTGGTACCGGCGTGTCCAGAACATGGTTCTGGCACGTCTGATAGGTGGTTCCGGCCGGCCCGACATGTGTTTCCATGGTGTCCGCCAAGTGGTTATGGCATAGCTGGCAGGTGATGTTGGCGTGACCGGCAGGTGGTTCCAGCCAGCCCGGCAGGTGATTCCGAAGTGTTCACCAAATGGTTGTGGCCTAGCCGGCAGGTGATTTTGGCGTGTCCAGCAGGTGGTTTTGGCGAGTCGAGCAGGTGGTTCTGGCGTGCTCGGCAGGTGCTTCCGGTGTCATTGGCATGTGGTTCCGGCATGTCTGAGAGGTGGTTCCGCCATGCCCGGCAGGTGATTCCGGAGTGTTCCCCAAGTGGTTCTGGCATAGCCGGCAGGTGATTTTGCATGTCCGGCAATGGTTCCGGCGAGTCGAGCCGGTGGTTCCGGCATGTCCGGCAGGTGGTTCCGGCATGCCCGGCAGGTGATTCCGGAGTGTCCGGCATGGGGTTCTGGCACCTCTGAGAGGTGGTTCCGGCATGCCCGGCAGGTGATACCGGAGTGTTCGCCAAGTGGTTCTGGCATAGCCGGCAGGTGATTTTGCATGTACGGCAATTTGTCAGGCGAGTCGAGCCGTGGTTCCGGAATGTCCAGCAGGTGGTTCCGGCATGTCCGGCAGGTGGTTCCGGCATGTCCAGCACGTGGTTCCAGCATGCCCGGCAGGTGATTCCGGAGTGTCCGGCATGTGGTTCTGGCACCTCTGAGAGGTGGTTCCGGCATGCCCTTCAGGTGATACCGGAGTGTTCGCCAAGTGGTTCTGGCGTAGCCGGCAGGTGATTTTGCATGTCCGGCAATGGTTCCGGCGAGTCGAGCCGGTGGTTCCGGAATGTCCGGCAGGTGGTTCTGGCATGTCCGGCAGGTGGTTCCGGAATGTCCGCCACGTGGTTCCAGCATAGCCGGCAGGTGATTTTGCATGTACAGCAATGGTTCAGGCGAGTCGAG